>NC_060274.1:3341963-3447516 GCF_021613505.1 Equus quagga | reverse complement strand
TCTCCATTATCACTTGTGGTCTAGGCCTTGCAGTTTTGCCTGTAGACCAAACCACAAGTGCTGATGGAAGAGGAGAAAGAGCAGACAGTCAGGACCTACACTTGGGGGAGCAGCTCTGTGCCCTGGGCATTCTGGGAGGACTTCTTCTCATACTGGTTATCTTGCTTCCACATGGTGAAAATTATATTCCCTGACTGGTTGTGTGTTCTCCGAGTTCCAGTTAGGAAAACTGCAGCTGGATGACAAATGCCTGCACTGTTCTTATGAAACTTGAGCTGAGACCAGGTAAAATGAGGCAAACATCTTGGCTAGCATGACTATGGGCAATTAACATTTCAGAACTTGTAGTCTTAGGCGAATGTTCCACGATTACTGGGAACTGAGATTGACAACATTGCTTAGTGGTGAGGTGGTGTGTTCTGGTCTTAAAGAGCTGCGTTCAAACCCTGACCCTCCTTGCTTTGTGACTGCTGTCAGAGAAGCTGTCTACCTCTTTGTATCCAGTCTCTTCATCTGTAGTCTACCTATAATTGTATGTTTATTATTATGTATACACTTTAATAGTAACTTGTCTAACTCCATTTAAAAAAAAGCTAACTGATCTTTTTATTGGGATCTTATTGCATTCCTAAGTTAATCTAGGGAGAACTGACATCTTTAAAATGCTGAATCATCCTGTCCAAGAACGGAGGGTTGCGGGGGAGTTCTTTCCATTTGTTCAAATTTATTTTTTTGTCTTTTAGGAATAATTTAAAGTTTTCCTCATTTGGGTTTTGCGTATTTCATGTCATGCTTCTTCCTAACGATTTTCTCTCTTTGTTCCCATTGTAAATATGATTTTGTTTACTGTCATGTCCTCCGATTGGTTAATGTTTGTGTATATGAAGACTCTTGATTTCTGTAAGTAAGTTTTATATCCTGCTACCATATCGAATTCTTTTATTGTTGGAGTTAGTTTTATCATTGATTTTCTAGGGTTTTCCTAGTATACTTTTCTATAATATGCAAAGAGATAGTTTTTACTTCTTCCTTACCAATTCTTATGTCTGTAATTGACTTGTTTTATCTAATTAATTGCATTGGCTAATGCTTTTATACAGTGTTGAACAGTCAAGGAAATACTGGGCATCGTTACCCTGTTCTTGATCTTAGTGAAAATGCCTCTTATGTTGCTCTATTTAGTAAGATGCTAGCTTTACCAAATTGAGAAATTTTTATCAGGAATGCATTTTGATTTTGCCCAAGGCTTCTACAGCATCTGTGGGGATAATTATATGATGTTTTCCTGGATCTGTAAATATGTATATGATATTAATGTATTGTCAAATATTGAAACAAGTTTGCATTCCCAGAATAAATCCCACTTGGTCATGGTGAATTATTTTCTTAATGGGATGCTGAATTCTACTTGCTAACATTTCATTTGTATTTCTGCCATCCTTTATTTTCAGTCTTTCTGGGTCTTTCTGTTTGAATCATGCCTCTTCTAGATATCATATCATTGGATATTACTTTATATTCAATCTGAGAGTCTTTATATTTTTAAGTTTTATCCATTTACAATTATTATAATGGCTATATATTAGGATTTGTTTTTGCTGTCTTATTTCATATTTTGCTTTTATTGAACTTTCTTTTTATTTATTTTATTGTCTTTTCCTGCTTTCTTTTGGTCATTTTGGGTATTCTGCCCATTTAAAAGCTAAACATTTTATTTTTGTCCTCACAGTGGTTACTCTTAAAGCCTGTCATGATGCATATTTGCCCTTAGTAGTAAGCTTAGCAATATCTATATTGTACCCTTCACAATTAAAGATTTTTGCACATGATCACGTCCCTTGGTCTCCGTCTTCTCTCAACTCCCACAGTGTAGCTATTGTACTTCTTGGCTATTCTGGATACACTCTATTTCCCGTTTTGTCATATAATAGACTTTACCTAGGTATTTGATCACTATTTATTCTATGTCTCCTCTAACAATCTCCTGGATCTGTTTCTTTTCTCATCTGAACCCTTCCTTCAAGAGCATTTTCAACATATGGCAAAATTTTTGAGGATTTATGTGACCGAAAATGTTTATTTCATACTCTCACATCTGAAGGAAAATTTGGATAAAATTTTAACATTCAAAGTTCTTTTCTTTTAATACTTTAAAAACATCACACTATTATCCTCTTGTACTGTTTTGCTATTGAGAAGCCCTCCATCAATTCGCCTGTTATTCCTTTGTAGGAAGGGTGAAAATATAATTTATCATCCAACCAGGACACTTTTGAGAGTGAAGGAGTCACTACCAATAACTAAGCTTGGACAGTAGGTGTGACCCAGGACCGTCCTGGGTAAACTAAGACATATGGTCTACTTATTGATAGGTTGTTTTGTCACCCTATTTATAGATGATTAATTCTTTCCCTTTGGAAGCTTTTAGAACTTTCTGCTTTCAATATTCTTAGGTTTTGGTATAATACTTCTAGGCGTGGGTTTTCTGTTGTCCCCTGCTTGGCCTTCCATGAATTCTTTCCATTTGAACCACTTCTTTTCTTTTCCTTTTCTTTCTCAATCTCTCTCCCCCCGTCCTTCCTTTCATTCATCTATGTTCCAGTGATTCCTGCTCTAAATTGACTCCCAGACTCTTTAATTGTAGTCAAATGTAGAGTCACTTATCCTGACAACATGAGCTGTGAGCTGTTTCAGTCCATTTGAGATTTATATTTATTTATTTAAAGATTGTCATCTGAGCTGACATCTGTTGCCAATCTCTTTTTTTCTCCTCTTCTCCCCGAAGCCCTGCAGTACATAGTTGTACATTCTAGTTGTAGATCCTTCTAGTTGAGTTATGTGGGACGCCACCTCAGCATGGCCTGACAAGTGGTGCTAGGTCTCTGCCCAGGATCCGAACCAGCTGAAGCAGAGCACGCAAACTTAACCACTCAGCCATGGGGCTGGCCCCCAAGATTTATATTTATTATTGCAAATTTTAAGAAGTCCTTCTGTCTTATACCTCCGTCTCTAGTACATTTGGATTTTTGAGCGCTCGCAGAAACTTGGGCACTGATGAAAGTCTCTGGGCCTGCAAAGTCGGGAACCCAACACTCTGGTCTTGCCTAAGAAGACATCGCATTGTAACAATTGTAAAAGATATTTTCAGGTGCACATGGCCTCTACTGACTCTCCTCAGGAATTGCGGACATGCAGACTAAGAAGTCATGCTCCTTGTCTGAGGTCGGTTAGAGTCCTTAATTGCAAACAGAATCTACAATGACTGGTTTAAGCACAAAAGGGATTTACTAAAGGCTGTGAGGTCACTCACAGAATCGTGCGGACTGGGAACAGGCTTTGAGACTATGCTGCCAGGACCAACACCCAAACCGTGCAGTGGGACTGGACAGATGAGAACGCTGCTGTCACTGCTGCCACCACCAGATTAATGCCTGGGCTTCTGCTGCCAGAACCGAGGCCATTCTCAGTGGCGAAAGCTGCATGTAGACTAGCGAAGTGGATGTTCTGCAGAGAGCCTGCTTTCTTGTGACTCTCACTTCCAAATGGGAGTGCTTGATTGGCACAGAGGGAGGCCCCGCCCTGCTTCTGGCTGCTTCGGGGGCGGGTTTCGGGTTTCGAGACAGCTGATAAACAGGAAGTTTGAGAACTTCCTAAAATATATGGGGCTGTTTAAGATATTATGGGCTGGGATGGTGACAGAAGTTCCCGCAGGGCCCCCAAGGAGCCTACAGTCTGACAGAGGAGAGAAAAGCAAACATCTTCAGAACTACCTGAGGGCAGAAGGCCCCAGATATACCCAAGATGTTATACGACCTAAAACAGCTGATCCGAAACTGAAAACGTACACGCTTCTAAGAGGGCTGCTGTAATTCTGCTTTCTCAATGAAAAGGAAGCCTTTCAAATAAAAGCTGCAGAGTTCTCCCTCACATGTTCCAGGATTTTTTAGACTATTTTTAAAACATCATAAGTTCACCTGTTCGACTGAGATGCTATCTCATGGATCTGGAGAGCTTTCAAGGCAGCTGTCTAGAAAAAGTAACTGCGAAGATTTGTTCCCCACCCCTCAACTGGCTTATGTACCCCAATTGTTTTTAAAGACCTACTCTTTGCTCTAAGTTGCAACTTTTGAAAGAATCAGGAAGTAATTATAATTCTGAAATTAGAAAGGCTTTTAGAAGAAAGTGGAATGTGGTTGAATTTAAACCACAAGCAAAATTGAAAAGACTGGATCTGCTGATCCGTCTATTACAGTGTGTGTAGTGCTCTCTGTTCCGTGTTAAACGGGAAGCGCATTGGACTCAGAGAGAGGAAGGGACAGCGGCACGCCCGGGCCACGCTCCTGGAGCCTGTCTGAAGAGTGTTCTGCTCTGTGCTCTTATTTCTCTCTCAGCCAGAAGCAGAGATGTTGCAATGGCGCACGCATCAGCCTTCGAGCTGTCCCGAGTTGAACTTCACCCTAACTTTTGGCAAAAACCATGCCAAACGTGGTGCTGCTCTTCCAAACTCCACAAATCTGGTCATGCACGACTCTTTTTTGTTTGTTTGTTCTTTTGAGTAAATAACTATAGTTACTAAATGGTTTGAGGTGGGTGAACGACTTGAAGGGTATTTGTGCTGGAAAATACACAAATAAAGCAAAGTTGCCTTTAGTTTGACTTCTGAGTGAATAGATTTCTGACACAACCCTAAAGAGCTCCCTTTACATACATCACCTGTGCTCATCCTGGGGGATCTGGAGATCCCATAGCTCTCCTTACACTCTCCCCCAGGGGAAAAGTAAACACTGACTCACACAAAGTCAAGGGACTGTTAACTGAGAGAATTATTTGAATTGATGCCATGGAAGCCTTAGTGTGAAAACACAGTGTGTATGTATAGAGACTGGATATCATTATTTTTATTTAAAGAGAAAAGTCATAACTCAAAAAGGCAAAGATGAAACTTTCACGTTAGGACAAGATTAGAAAGTTAAATTATGTTGGTTGCAACAGTACTGGAAATTAAATAGTAAAAGGCAGATTTTTGTTTCCAGTGTAGTCAGACTAGAATTGAAAGCACTGGTGGAGAGTGAATCGTTCAGATGGCTGTGTGACCTCAGAGCGCCTTGGCAGACTGACCTTCCACCTCCTGTACTAGGAGTTCTAGCCAAAAGCTACCGCCTTCTCACAACTATGAGTTGATGGATGCAAAAGCCTTCATGCTAAAATGGACGTGAACGATTGTAGCAAACTCTACGTTGGGTAAGTGCTTACGTAACATACAGTCAAAGGTTATCATAAGTGAATTTAGAACTATTACTTCAAACTTACTCAGGACGTGCAGTCTCAGGACACACGAGGGAAAATTTAGAGCTTTTATTCAGTAGTTTCATTATTTATGATAATAACAGTACGACTGGGAGACTATTTTTCTTTTATAGTTGGGTAAAGAAAGCAATGAAATGTTTGTGTTGTTAGAAATAATGTTATTTAGTATACAAAGGTTCAATTATGAAAAGAAAAAACATTAACTGGAATACTATACTAGAATTCAAGTGGAAATATCAACATGAACTCATGATTTGAAAAATCCTTTTTAGTACCATGCACTGAAATGGCCAAGAAGTGACGTCCCTCTAGCAGCAAGATCTGCCAAGAGCTTGTATGTTGGGTACAAACACCACTCCTTCCACACGGAGCCAGAGCTCTCTGGGAGACGTCCCCCGTTGGGGGCAGGAAGGTAGAGCGGGCGGGAGGCATCTTGTGCCAGAACACACGGAAACTCTCAAAGATGAGTGGGGTCGTAGCAGAAGGCACCTTTAGAGGGGCTTCTAGTGCCCAAAGGAATGCCATCTGAGCCAACAAGAATGATAATGGGTGAAGAGGTCAAAAGGTACAACCTTCCAGTTATAAAGTAAGTAAGAACTGGGATGGAATGCACAGCATGGTGACCACAGTTACTAATACTTTATTGCATATTTGAAAGTTGTTAGAGTCCTTCCAAAAAGTCCTTGTCACAAGAAAAACCATTTTTGTAACTACATATGGTGATGGATGTTATCTAAACTTATTGCGGTGTTGTGGTGATCGCTTCGCAATATAGACAAACTTCAAATCATTATGTTGTACCCCTGAAATCTCATGTTCTATGTCAATTATACCTCAATAAAAATGATAAAACAAAATTTATCATTTACTTAAAGCTTGACCCAAAATTAAATCTTTCACAAATCCTGATACTTACCTTTAACCTCTACGTGTTCACACTGGGTCACAAGATCAAGGGTCCCAACATAAAACCCCATCTTCTGCATGAACCCCTGTTCCAGCACTCCACTTCACACTGATTTTCTTGTCTCTAAACTCTGATTAAATTTATAATCATCAATCACACAACTGAGAACAAGTTAATGTCCATTTTCCGTGGATGTAGCTTTCACTCTCCACTAACATTTCACTCCCCATCCTGTAGGAGACAGGGAGCCATTGCAAACGTTGTTTCTTTTGGTTAATACTCTCCCAATGTCTAAAAAAGTGAAAAATGCACGATAAAATTGTTTTTCTTTTAAAAATAAGTTTATTCCAGCTGTAAAACTCATATCTGCTTACTTTGAAAAAAATGAACGCGAGCTTACAAAAAAAAACATAAAAATCACCTTAAAACCCACTACCCAAAACAATGTTAACAGTTCAATAAACACGTTTCTAGTCCTATTGCCCTCTCTCTCCTTCTATGTATGTATCTCTGTTTAAGTTTTCAATAAACAGGATGAAATAATGTTTATTGAATAATGCTCATTGAAAAAATTGGTCATATTCACTTAATTATTCTAGTATTGGCAAATATATATTTCACTTCCTCACTTTTTCATGCCACCAGTCAATGTGATTAGAAATATTTTGTCTAGCTAGGGGCCAGGGGGACGGGGAAATGAGGAGTTAAAAAAAAAACAAACCCAAAAACAAAAATAATAACTGGAGTTGATAAAAACACATTCAATCTATGAAAATTAATGATCAAAAGAGAAACAGTCAAAAAAAAATTCAAAGTAATTTGTTACAACTGAAATAGCTATTGAATCAGCTCCTTACTTATACAATTGGGTAGAAAAGGAAAAAGTTGAGCATTCATCCTGCCTTTTCAGTAGGGACCATGTTTGGTGTGAGTGACCAGTCTCAGTTAATGGAGTAAACTAGCTTGTAGCAGGCTACCTGATAACTAGAAACAGGAAACCACCATGCAGCCACCATAATGGAATTGTGTTTCAGTGGGAGTTATCAGTGGGGCTGAAATGTGGCCTCTGCCTCCGACGGGCCTTTCGAAGCACCTGAAAGCAATCAGGGCTGAAGCCCATCAGGAATGCAGGTGACCAGCGGGGTTCTGGGCCTGCTGGCTAATGAACGTTTGCTTAAGACGCCTGTAGGTGAAGCAGGTCCTGACCTGCGACTAGCTTTTTAACAAAGGTGTCAGGGAGCAGCTAATCCCCAAGCAACTTTTCTGTGCTTACTGTTACATGCACCGAAAACAACACAACCCAGGAGCCCTGTGGACCCACTTGGTTAGGACCGTCCCCCACAGCTGCCCCGTCAGAGGGTGAGGACTGGGATGTCCGATGGGGACGGCACCTCTCTCCACAGCTCTCTGCGGTCCAGCCCTCACCCTCTCAGAGGCCACTCACCTGCCTAGGCCTACAGCCCCAGGTAACTCGGGCTTTGCTTTTGAGGATGACACGGTCTTGACATTCGTTTCTCTTCTAGATCTTACAACGGAAGTCATTTTTGAGACAATCAAATGACCCCTGAGCAATCTGGGGTAAGCATCAGAAGTCACCACTCGTGCTGACTTTCTCTGGGTCTGTAAATGCTCTGTACAAATGAGTCTGAGAAAGTATCCGCGGGACCAAGATGAAGATGGAAGCAGACGAGTAACTGAACCCAGCTGAGGTCCAGAATGCCTGAGGGCTGTGCGGAGCGTGGACCAGAAGGGGAAGGGGCAGGTGGTTCGCAGCCAACTGTGGCAGAGGAGGAAACAAGGCCATCGACCTCTCAACTGTCTCCTCCACTGGCAAGTCGTGCCCCCAGGCAGCTGCACCTCGCAGAGCCAGCCCACACACTGCCTGAGCAGGAGGTTTGGGTTGTGCAAGACGTACTTCTCAATTGTCACCCCTGCCCCATGAATTTATCATAACAAAGGAAATGCCTCTGTGGCTAAAACCATCAAGGCACGTTTGTATTGACAGTGTCACTTCATCTTGGAAGATGGTCACAACGCATTTGTGTCTTCGAACTCTGTATTTTACTATTTGAAATGAGAACTATTTGGAGCCCTTGAGTATTATTTTTAGAGAGGATGTTGTACGTGGTAATCGAACATTTTGAATACATATTACTGGGCTTTCAACGTAATCAAGTTTTCATCAACCCAATTTCGGTGTTTCATGTTTTAGTGACCAACCATCATTCCTTGAGATGCTGACCCTTTCACGGTCAGCGTGTTCACGGGGCCAGCAGTGTCTGCTGCTAACACATACCAGAACCCTAACCATACCGACCACTCTGAAGGCACCAGATCTGATGGAACACTACCACACACACTGCTCTTAGTGCAGACCCAACACCTACCACATTCTGTGTAACACGCTTCCAACGTCTCTAGGAGACAAAGCTCGCTTGGCAAATGCCCAGGATAAAAGAGTAGGGAGGGCTCGCCCAGGGCTAGGAGTCCATGCTGCCGGGATGGCTGCCGCCTCCTGATCAGTGAGAAGGAAGTCTAACAACTGGTCATTCTTCGTTAGAGAAGGCTATCACTTATACCCTGAATGCCCAGCTGGCCCAAGCGTCCTTGTTGCTAATGACAGACATTGGATATGGCGATTTTAAAGCAACCAAGAACTTTTAAAAAAACAAAGGAAATCTTACTGTGGAATAGATTTTTATCTTGGTGTGGATGCTATATGAAATTAGAACTCAGGAGCCATCCCAGTGGCGCAGTGGTTAAGTTCACACAGTCTGCTTTGGCAGACCAGGGTTTGCCGGTTCGGATCCTGGGTGTGGACATGGCATTCGTTGGCATGCCATGCTGTGGCAGGTGTCCCACATATAAAGTAGAGGAAGATGGGCATGGATGTTAGCTCAAGGCCAGTCTTCCTCAGCAAAAAGGGGAGGACTGGCAGCAGATATTAGCTCGGGGCTAATCTTCCTCAAGAAATAAAAAAAGAAATTAGGACTCAGATCCTAGCTGGACATTTCATACCCTGTCCCGCTGCTACTCTTCCTTCTGTGTCCCTGCCTTTGTCCCCGCCAGCACTGGGGGCTCCGTGCAGAGAGAAAGTGGGACTGGTGGGAGCCTGCAGAGACCTGGAGGCAGCCAGGAGCAAGGTCAGCCTCCTGTTTGGCTCCTTTGTCTCTCTGATCTGGGACAGTCAATCTCACAGCTCCCGCGGACGCTCGGCCCAACTCCTGCCTCGCGCAACGCTGTTTTGCGCATACTTTCCTTGCAGGTGTTGGTCTGTGCTCATTCCAGGTTTCTCTCTCACATCACAGGAAGCTTTTGGAAAGCAGAAATGACCTCGCTGGCGTCACTCTTTCTGTATTTTCTCATCAGGTGCATGGGAACAGCTCACTGAACCAGCCTGCTGACCCCATTCTATCAGGGGCCTTTCCTGCTCTCCTCTCTGCCTCATCTGCGCTGGGTCTGGGGCTCCTCAGGTTTCCAGTGGGGCTGACACCTACAGGCCACCTCTTCAGGGAGCTAACAAACCCTTCTGATGGAGGGAGAGAAAATGCCCTTGCTCCTCACTTGGCACTAAGACGGGTAGGATGAGAATTCTTCCAAGGTGACACAAGGAAGAGCCCAAAGCACAGAAGCTGAGTGTCTGACTCTGGAGAGCCGGGACAAGAGCAAAGACAGCAAGCTTCAGCTGTTACTCTGTATGCCTCTGGACAGTTGGAATCTTCTACCAGTAACATTACCCGTATGATAAGTAAAGTAGAAGACACTGTTTCAGCTTAATTAAACTCATCTAGGTGCTTAACGCTAGTTCCTCTTACCCAACCTCAAGTCCGGCTAACTGGAGGAACGAGCCCGAGGCAGCCAAAGACGGGCACTGTTCCCGGCTGTCACCTGCCGGGGCCCGGATACCAGGAGGCAGGAAGAGGCCTGGGGCAGGTGTGGCGCCCCAGCCCTGCCAGGAACGGGGCGTCTCCCAGCTTCTCGCCCAGGTTCCCTCACCTATAAAATGGAAGCAGCCCCAGTCCTGCTGGCCTCCCGGGGCTGTGTGCGGCTCCAAAGAGGGAACATTATGAAAATGCTTTGTAAGCTGTCTAGTACCTTTACAGGAAAAAGAAAAAGTGACAGAAGAGAAACTAGTCAGCGGGAACAGGCTGGCTGAGAGGAGGTCGGCGTTGCCTCCGCCGCTCTCATCCATGACCACCACAGAGAAGACGGAATCGTGCCCCTATTCACTGTGAAGTCTTTAAACTCCTACCTTAAGTGCACAACGTGAACTAAGAAATCAGCACTGCGTTCTCAGGACGCTTCCTCCAGGAGCAGCTCCCGGGCCACGGGATGCATCGTTCCCCAGGTGCCCGGTGCAGCGCCGGCGGCCAGGCCATCAGCATATCCTGTGGGAGCGCGAGCTCCACAGTTTTCTCTGGAAAACAGCACAGTTCTTAGATCACCTACTTCAGAGACTACGTACTTCAGAGGAAACCGAAGTCCAGAACACTTGGGCGGCTTGCCTGAAGTCGGTCACCCTGGGGTTTTTGTCAGGTGCATTTCCGAACGTTTGCGCAGAAGAGAACGCGTTCCAAGGAGCTGGGACTGCCAATGCTTTCCAGAAACTGGCCTTCCAGCTCGTCATTTCCCTCGGCCAACTTAACAACTTTCAAGGAGTTCCATTTTTTAACCTATAATTCTCTTTTTAGGGATATAGTTCTATAGTTTCTTAACTAAGATTCAGTCATACTTATTTGACAAATATTTAAATCATTTATTGCCATTAAATGACAGCATTTCAATAAACACACTGCATGGAAATACAGATACTTTTTCAAACACTGGCAATGAGATTTTAATTATGTGGCCAGCTGTTGGTTGTCTCATGGTCATTAAAGAAAAAGTCAAGAATTCTGAGTACTTAAATGCTAATAGTTACAAATTTTGTTCTCTTCTGTTTTTCATTAAGTAAATTCTAATAGATAATATACATATTACTGCAGATAAAACCATCATGGGGAATTATTAAATTGATTGCATATTTTCAGCTACCCTTTATGAAGAGAAATATAATATTCCATATTTGTAAGGCAGCAGAGAGCTGGGTTAAAGACTCTCTGCTAGTTCTATAAAAAGAGTCTGGTTAATAAAAATAGCATTCAGCCTATTTTCCTTCACAGGACCGGTCGTGGTGGCGGGATCTGTGACTCAGCAGCAGCAGCTGGCAACGCCACCCCTTCAAAGAGCTGCTCCTCATTTCCCACTGCCGCCCTGCTGGGGCCTTTTAGTCATCCTGGAAATAAACACGAGGAAAACGCAATGAGAAACAGAACCTCACTGGCAGCCTCACAGGCCCGGGGTGGCTTTAAGAAGACGCCTTACATAACATTTATTTCAACAGACAATTTTATAGAAACAGGAATATCCTATTTCATGTTACTTTTCATGTTTTAAAAAATGGATTTGCATTGCATTGTACTAATTGCCCAACCACTGTTTTAAACTGAACGGCATGTCTTTGCTCTGAATCGAGCTTCCCCGAGTGCTGACGCACATCCGCGCACACCTGCCGCCCGGCCCCTCGACGCCTGTGAAGATTTCCATCTCACTCTCCCCAGTTCCTCACAACAAGAACGACTGAATGGGAATCCGCTTACTCGTGTTTGATCAGCCGTCCTCCCTGGATGAGCTGGGCTACTTCGTTGGTGGCGTGGCATGCAAACAGAAGCCAGTTCCGAGGCTGCACCTTGTAGGCAAATCTCATGAAGGTCAAGGAGTAACAGCAGAGCGCTGCCGAAACATCAGAGAAAGAGAAGCAACGGCTCACGACTTGGAAGACTCAGAGGTGACGGGACCACAGAGAGCAACGGCTCACGACTTGGAAGACTCAGAGGTGACGGGGCCACAGAGAGCAACGGCTCAACTGCCTGAACCCGGAAGAGAATCTCTTCTGCTAAAACCTTTGATGGATGATTAAGTCACTGCTTAAATGCTTCCAGGAACGGTAACACATCAGATATCTTACTCTACTGTTAGGTATTTTGTTATTGATTACTTCAACATGTTAGGAACATACTTGTTAGCTAGAGTTGGCTGAAATTAGTTCTAGCCACTTCTTCTGTCCCCCAGAGCTGTTCACAATCCATTATCTGAAAGAATCGCTATTTAATCCCTTCATGATAGTTTTATGGTCAAATATCATGGTTTCAAGTAAACAAGATACTTTTTCCAAATAAAGTTCAAGAGGACACATTTTTCAACTGAGTATACTAAGAGTGAAAGGCAACAAGCCCTTAACACTTCCCCGATAAATATTTCAAAGTAGTCCTGGTTCTTCCTCACTATGGAGAAGCAGCACCTTCAATGCCATCCTATTCTTTTTTTTTTTTTTTAAAGATTGGCACCTGAGCTAACAACTGTTGCCAATCTTTTCTTTTCTTTTTTTCTGCTTTTTTCTCCCCGAATCCCCCCAGCACATAGTTGTATATTTTAGTTGTAAGTCCTTCCAGCTGTGGCACATGGGACGCTGCCTCAGCATGGCCTGATGAGCAGTGCCATGTCGGTGCCCAGGATCTGAACCAGCGAAACCGTGGGCCGCCAGAAGCGGAGTGTGCGAACTTAACCACTCGGCCACAGGGCCGGCCCCGCCATCCTATTCTTTATGTTACTTTCCAATAGTGACAGTAGTATCTGGTGCTACAAACTTAAAGTGTAAGCAGGAGCTATATTATGCTAGAATTATACACATGTAAGTTCTCTCAATTATTCAAACCCGCATCCTTACCAAATGTCATCCGCCCACTGATAATCTCTGGAGACTTTTTCATGTCATTGATGGCGGCAATGGGAAGACCCCAGTTCGCTACTGGGCCCCAGAAGTGCTATAAAAAATGAGAGGGAAAGATGAGAGGAGAAAGATAAGGCAATGCTGTGAACAGCTGCAATTTCTCTTAAACAATAATGTGAAACATGTGAAAATGAATGTTCACGTTTACATCTGGTGGGTTTAATGGTTAACTGATGGATGGTTAACACGAGGTATTTCATTGTTCAAGTGTTTGCCTATGAATCAGCAGTTCCTACAAGGTGAGCCCAGAGCTAGAAAGGACTTGGCAGTTTACCAAGGTCCCTACCAACTTCCAGATTACAACACAGTAATCTGATTGTCCCATGTAGAGAATTTTAAAATGAGGTTAACTTCTTACACAATTCACGCTTGCCGGAACTTAAACCTTTTGAGAACTATTCTCCATAACGTAATGCTTAAGTCTACCCAAACTTCCTTTTTCAAATTTTCATTATTTGTCAATGTATCTCTTAAAATGCAGACCCAAATTGGACACTTTTTCTGAAGAAAGGAACTTAATAAGGGAAGAAACTGCTTTTCAGCTCATGTGCTATTTTAAGATCAGAGAACCCAGAAGTCTACACTCAGAACCCCAGATACAAAGAAGTGAAGATTGGAAAATACTTTTGAAGTAACAGCAACAACCTCTATTAAAAACAAAGGACCATCAGTTTTTCATTCTACAACTAAGCCATCCCAGGACACCAAAACTAAGATGTTCATGGGTAACAGCAGCAACATCCAGTTTAATTTAATTTCTGAGGCTGAAATAAGTCCAGTGGCTTTCCCCATGAAATTAAAAATTGTTTTATTAATGTACAATTTGCAAACACTATTTTAAAATATGAAAGAAACCACACATTGTTGGCTAAACACCCTGTGTAGTCATCAGGACATCAAACAGTGCTCGACTTCTGCGGGTCAGAGAATTTAAGGGAAATTCAGACGGCAGAATACATGTCTAGACCTGCATTTCTAAGGCTGACCAGGAGTCAGCAAATCCAAAAATTCCACAGAAGTGGGAAATAAGGGAAATACTAGAAAAACAAATGAGAATTACATTTGGCACAATATAAGAGTATTTTTGAAATGTTTACTTAACACGCTCAAAGGTAAGCATGTGGCCTATGCCTTAAGCAGCCATGAAATCATCAGAGCGCCCCTAGGCCAGCACTGCAAGTGCTCAAGAGCCTAACACCCGAGTCAGGAGCCCTGTGAATTAGGTGCAGCTGGCATACAGACTCTTTGAGGCTCTGGGGCGGCTAATTCGTCCTCCTGCCTCCAGCCTGGGTACCATCTAAGCTACTCACTCTGCAACGTGACTGTGTCTTCTGCCGAGGTGAGGGGTGGCCATCTCCCTTTGCCCTTACCCACCAGACCTCTGCGGGAGAGTTGCCCCCCTCACCCACTTCTTCTCCCACCTGTCCTGTCCTCGGGTGTCACTTCACTGTTCACTCTCCATCATCCAGTCATCTTCCTTTCCTCCTTTTGGACCAGGCCTTTCTCCACTTTGCTCCATTTTCCTCTTCTCTGTTTAATCCCTTTCCACTGACCCACTCTGCATGGTGGTCTTGATGCCCACTTTATCATGCAGAGACCGGGGCTGTAATGGAGCCTGAAGAGTTACACTACGAGGGGCTTATCTAGACCAGGCACACAGGCATCTTCCCTCACAGCTGGGGCCATGCAGTAAGACCATGGCAGAAATCTGAAACTTTAAGTAGCCCCGGGGACTTGGGGCCAAATGCCGGTATTCAGAGTTTCAGTGTGATGAGTGTTAGGGTTATACGAAGCAGGGCTCTGCGAGCTAAGGGTTATGTATACACTTGTGATTGCAAGCACTGAGCTATACCTAAAACATATTTCTTAAAAACAACATAAAAGGTAAAACTAATTGCAACACCAGTTTACGTAACTAGCTAGGCTTAGAAAGTTAATAATGCATCCTTTCTATCTAGCACAAGATTCTAGTTCTCTCTTCCCTTTTCCAAAATACACATTTGGTCTATGCTCTGCCAGATATTTATCAGTCAATGCATTGGTCCTGCAGAGAAGTTACCGTCCAGAGTGGACCAGGAGAACCCAAGGGACACTGGGAGTGCACTTGGCCCATAACTCACCAGTCATGGTGGCTAGATATGCTATCTCAAACAGAGGAAGCCAGGTCTGCTGTCCGTAACTTTGTTAATGCAGACAGTCTGCAAAAACCTGAAATGAAGTAGAAACAATTTTCTTACCGTACTATTTTGTGAAGAGTCACCGAGGTTCGGACAGGGGAGACATGGAAAAAAGAAAAAGAAGATCAGATGCCTTGAAAGATTTCAGTTCTATTAGGTTACTTCAGCCTCACACGGGTACTCAAGTTTCAGTAACAGAACCACAACTAGCAGCACACGTTCCTTTCTTTTCCCTGAGAAAATCTAGCCACATTTCTCCTAAGAACTTTGACCTCATGAAATTAAACTTTAATTTTAAGAAAAATAAGCTTAATCCTTAGAGTGGAGTTGTCTAGTAGAAATATAATGCAAGTCACAAATAGGAGCCACATACGTAACTTAAAGATCTGTAGGAGCCACATTAACAAAAGTAGAGACAACAGAAGTTCATTTTATTATTTACTCCAACATGTCAAAACTATTTTAATTTGAACATGTAATCAATAAAAACGTATTGATGAGACAGTTCACATTTTCTTTTTGCACTAAGTCTCTGAGATCTGGTGTGAGTTGACTCTCACAGCACAGTTCAGTTTGGACTGGCCACACATCAAGTGCTCAGCTGCCACGTGTGGCTTGCGGCTCTCAAACTAGACAACACAGGCTTAAAGGGGCATTTCTTTGAAAATGACAAGTTGGAGAGAAGCACAATGCTGCAGAATTCTATTAACAATGAAACTTCCATTTTTACTTACTAATAGGTTACCAGTAGATTACCAGCAGAATGTAAGTGCCTAAAAATAGGCATGTAATTTTATATTTTGTTGACTACTGAAAGTCTGGAACCTCAAATGGTGGCCAGCATTTACAAGGCATTCAAAAAATAGTAAAAACCTTCAGTGTTAAGTGAATTCTTTTCCTGAGTGGTAAACGTAATAGCATTTTAAAAAACACTGAAAGTTTTACAGTAAATTACTTTTATTTCCGAAATGACAAGTCTTCTTTCCAGGATATAGCTTAATTGTTCTGTTAAGGCAAAAATCTTAAAGTTTAGCTACTGAAAGTTTCAGTTAGAGAAATAAAGCGATAAATCCTTTATGAAATGCACTCCTGTCCAAACAGCTCTTCTGGCTGTTTTGATTTCAGAGGCCGAGGAGTTCTAACTTCCAGCATGAAGATATCTGTTGATAGTGCCACTAATACACTTCAAGCAGGTTCTATCACGAAATATGACGAGCCTAGAAAGAGCCCGTCTTTCAGTGTGAAGCGAATCGTTTTAACAAATTGCATTTCCAACACTGTACTTCACAGCAGGTCCACACCAGTGCTTAATGGCAGAGGGTCAATGACCTCGCCAGTGCAGGCAGCAGAACCTAGTGGATTATGGACCAGTCACCTACAGGGTCACGCTCCCTAAAACATCCTTGTTCAGGATCTGAACACAGGCCTCTTATTTAACTATAAATCACCAATGGCACATTTTTTCCCTATGAAAATATTTGAAAAGATGTAGTAATTAAAATTTAAAATGTCAACGTGGAGATAATTTAGTTTTCAGTTCAGGACTCTTTCCTCAAATTGTACAACAGTTCAAACTCCACCCATTTTACAACAGGTGACCTTAGTACAGATTATAAACGGACGTGAAGGGGAGGGCACTAACTTCCGTCTTCACAAGCTGCTCAATCTGAATGTCACCCGTGAAATGATCACAGAAATAATGCTGATCGTTCCCTTTAATTGTGGTTTAACCAAAGATTGTAAAACAATCTGAGAATACCTAGAAAACACAAAATCCACATCCAACATCCCAGAATTCTGTGTCAGAGTCGTCCAAACATGAATCAGCTATTCAGTCAAAACTCCACAAAGCAAATTTTTGCAGAGCCAAACTAGGAAAAAAAAAAAAAAAAAAAAAGGGAACTTCCTAGTATGTATGAGTATCTGTTCCAAAGAAAGATAAATTTATAAATAACACACAAGCTGCAATTTGGGGATAGTAATGTAAAACAGTGTAGAAAATATCCTTGCTTTTCTCTTTATTTGGTATGCTGCCTTTATTTTATTTCAGTGAAGGTGAAAAAAAAAACAAAAAAACCCCCAAAACAAACTATCCTCCCCCCCAAAAAAACCCCAAAACCATATAAGGGTTTTCTTGGGTTCACTGATGATCATGAATTCTCACAAAGGAGAAACTTGATCATCCTAGTTCCGGAGGATGATGATGGAGATGATGAAGGCGGATGACAGCCACAGAATAAACTTTAACTTGTTTTTCTCCTTAATTTGGAATAGTTACTGGCTGATTCGAGGTTTCTTCTAAGGTCATTTTTATTTTCAGAATGTCTCCCAGACATTGCCGATCTGTTTCTTATTTTCCTAAAATTACTGCCAGTAATTGCCAGCTTTCTCTGAAAGTACTGTGAGCAATTTAGGTAATTTATAAGGTGCTTATACAGTACTGAAAGGAGGCAAACGGCTGCCTAGCACAGTCTATTTATAACACTACTTAAAGTGAAGCGGGGCAGGATTTTGAGATATTCTAGACTGCTATTCTCTTGCAGGCTGAAAATGCTCACCTGCATTTCATTTATTCTCACCAAGCTTTATCTGATTTTCTGGTTCAAATTGAAATGAGGGGAGAGTTTTAGCAATTAGAATGCATGATATGCAACTGTATTTAGCTGGTCAACTAAATTGGACGACAGAAAAGATCTCTGGAAACTGGCCTGTCCAGGTAGCAAGAAACTCTTATGGTCGGTTCTGCTGCAACATGCCGGGCTTCATTAAATTTCTGAAGGTCAGTGATACGCCAGGGAAGGAAATCCAGGGGTAGGGGATAGGGAGCAGCTTGGCAGAGAGAACGGAGGCACATGCAGGGAAAGAAGGTGCACAAAAAACACGTGAACCTTACTTCTTTTCAAAACCGTTCTTGTGCATGACTCTTTTCCTTTAAATCCTAAACGGACATCCCTGTTTTGGCTTCACAAGTTTTGTGCCCAGAGGGTCTCAAGTTTTCTGCTCTGTCTGGATATCAGCTTTCTTGTGTGGCAAATGAAGTGTTGGACTATCTCTGACTTCTAAGATCCCTTCCAACTCTAACTCTTTATCATTTGGGAAAGATTCCCTGTTATTCCACTGCAACTTCTCGCCTGGTTAATAAGTATAAATTCCTAAAGCTCTTAGAAGTTAAAATAAACTTAGAATAGAATACCTTATTAACCAGAGAATATTCATTGCAAACACTCAACTAACTCAGATGTATAACCATGCTAACTGATTAACTGATTTTAAAATACTCCATGATCGAGGTTCTATTTAAGAAAACGTCCTTGGCACATACATAGGTGCATATACACATCCATTCACCTCTCTCAGGAAGAGGGGCAAATCTCTAGAATAAATATGCACACACCTTGGTTGACTCAATCATTAAAATATATGTCCTACCTCAAAACCTATTGGCTCATTCTCATTTATTCTTCTTAACTAAAATTCAAGAGGACAATGAGAGGAGAGCAAAAAGAGCAAAAACAAAAAAAAGTGCAAAAAGGAGCTACTTTCTTTTAGTCCAACAATAAGGTATGCAAGGAAATAGTTTCTTGAAAAATATATAATAGAACAGAGATCCAGGAAGTTCTGGATTCAAGATCCTCATTAAGGTAAGTAAGAAGAAATCAGTGAAAGGAGAGATGGAAGGCACCAAGAAGAGAGTTCCAGGAACCCAGGGGACTAAACATGGAATATTAATAATAAAAAACAAATGGACACTTACTTTGGTCAAGCACTCCGCTATGTCATTAAACAGCTACCAAAGCACAAAACCTAAGTAACTGGCCCAAGCCTACACAGCTTAGAAAGCAACAGGGCCGGGATTCAAACCCAGCATTCAGACTCATTGCCTAGGGTTAATAATACCGCCATCACATCTAACAATGACCAATACCTACTTAATATTATTTAATACTGGGGCCCTGTTTAACTGTCCCCAACTGTCCCAGTAAAGCTTTTACAGCTGTTTTCTTCCATTCCAGATCCAATCATAGCCCACATGCTGCCTTCAGTTGGAGCCTGTTCTCTTACCTGTTTCTTGGTAAAGAAAATCAACATTTTAAAATAGACTTGGGAATCCACTTTAGCAATACAGACATTTCAATCTTATTTATAAATGTGATTGATAGGAGTTTATAATTTGTATGAAATAGGATTTTAAATTTTTGCTGAGAAACTCAACTGTGTTGTTAACAAAGTCATTTTTAAAATTTTAAAACAGCTTTAGTTGAGAAAACCTCCGTACCCCTTCAGTAGGCTGTGAAAAGAATGCAGCAGCTCTTTAGTGGATAGGGAGCAGAGAGTAGGCAGAACAAGTTATGAGGTGAGAAGGAAGGCGTAGACTTCACTTCTGATGGGAAGGGAGCCATAAGGAAATTCTCTTCTTTATGCTTTGTTCTCCTTTGCAAAAAGAAAGCAGGGGCTTTGTGCAAGAAGCTGGAAGAAAAAATAGGGAAAACTTTCTTGATGAGTTCTAGGCAGAAAGGTTTCTCTTTCTAGGGGAAAAAAGCTCAGATAAAGAGCTTCTGGCGAGAGTTCTGCTACGAGATCTCAACCTTGCCCCAGTCACGGATGGGCAGAGCTGGTATGAAATCCCACTGCTGCCAAGAACGGCGAGGAAACCAGGCCAGCCTGACAACTCGCTTCACCTGTTCAGTTCACAGAAGATATTTCAGGTCAAAATCACAGAGCTCTATACCTCACACTTAAGATTTGACTTTTTCCACAACAGTACTTTTTAAAATGTCTCTGCTCACAAAAAATAGCAGGATACAATAAAAAGTATAGTGGTTTGGAGTTTCCAAGCAGTTTCACATCTGGCATCCAGTTTAATTTTCTCAGCAAACTGACCAGATCCGCATCACCATTAAACCCACTTCCTAGACGGGGTAACTAAAGTCCCCTGGGACTGACTTGCTAGGGATCGCTTGGCTAGTGGCCGTTCTTTCGAACCCCAGTCTGGTGCCCTTACCAGGCAGTACTTTCCTAGACACTGCAATTCTCTTCTTTATTTAGTTAAAGCTTAATTCAGCTAAAGCAATAAAGGAAAAAGAAAGTATATAAACATTAAAGCTAAGTGTACTTAATTTTAGAAAAAAGGTTAGAACATATATCAATGTACTTAACTGGAAAGCCTGGCTCTTGGAAAGCTATCCAGTAGAAAAAAATATACAGTTGGGCCTCAGTATCCTCAAATTCAACCAACCGTGGTATTCAAGGTACTAGACCATTTTATATTAGGGACTTGAGCATCAGAGGATTTTGGTACCCATGGGGGGAAGTTTGTTACTCATCAGAATACATGGATAAAGTGTAAACCCTTTATTCTTAATTATATTATACAGTTTCATCCCGAGCTGTACCTATTAGAAAGGCTTATAATACAAAGGAGAAAACATTAGTGAAAAACTAAGATGATATTCAAAGCCATAGAGAAACCCAATTGCCAGCACTAAGAACACATCCTCATATTACCACTTTGCTCAGATTTTTCCGGCACGTTCATCTGATAAATCATTCTGACACCTTATTTTACTCCGGTTGCCAGAACATTCGTATATAAGAATATTTCAGATTCAACTGCCTCCCACGCTTAGACACTTTTAAAGTCCTTGATGCAGAAAAGGAGAGGCGAATTCGCCCCAGCTCCTTGGATCTCCGTCCTCGCAGAGGAGCTGGGACACCTGCAGCGCCGCGCGCACGCTCCCACAGCGCCCCCGCCTGGCACTTCCCGGCCCAACCCGGCACGTCCCCCGCACACCTGGCGCACACCTGGGGCACACCTGGCGCACAACTGCCCGGCAGATGCAGCGGGGAAGAGCCCCCGCCCCACTCCGGGGACCTGGAGGGGACCCACCAGGAAACCGGCCCGGCTCTTGGCTCCCGTCTGCGCCAGGGCGGGGGTCCTCCACCTGCGCTCCGGCCAGCCCCGCGGCCCCAGACCCCCGGCCCCGCTGCCCAGAGCCCCCCACTCCGCTGCCCAGACCCCTCCATCTCACTGTCCGGAGCCCCAGCCCCACTGCCCGGACCCCTGCCCCGCTGCCCGGCCCCGCGCCCCACTGTCCGGAGCCCTCGCCCCGCTGCCCGCAGACCCCGAGCCGCTGTCTGCAGCCCCCGCCCCGCTTCCGCAAAGCCCACCGCGCCCCACTGTCCAGCGCCGCTGCCCGGCGCCCGCGCCCTCGCGGCCCCTCGTCCCGGAGCCGGCACCGGACTCCCGGAGCCCTCGGTGGTCCCGGGGTCCTGCCCGGGAGACTCTTCACCTCATGAGGTAGTCCCGGAAGTCCTTGCTCCGAACATAGTCCGCCGCCTTCCGCACCAACGCGCCCGCCATGGCCGAGCCGGACACACACCGCCCGCGGTGCCCTCGCCGCCGCGCCTCGGAGCCCAATGACACCCGGCACAGCGGAGACCGCGGACAGCGCGCCCGCCCGCGGGCCCGCCGCACGACAGCCCGGCCCCGCCTTACGGCCGCGCCGCGCCGCTCGGCCTTCGGCCTATGGGAGGGCGCCGAGCGGAAGACCGCGGCGCGGATTGGCTGGAGCGCGCCGCACACCTCCTCCCCGCCCCTCGGCGGCGCGCGTGGGCGGGGCCTGCTGCCGTAAAACGGCCGGGCTCCGGCGGGGATTGGCTGGCGGTTGCTAGGCGCCCGTGGCTCACGGCGCCCCGGGCGTGAAGGTGACACTCCCTGCACGGCGCACCGGGTTCTCGTCCTCGTCTCCGCAAGGGCGCCGCGGCCCGGGTCGCAGGCAGGCCTTTGCAGTTCCGGGGGCCCCGGCGCGGCCGCCTGGGCCAGCGGGCTCGAGCCGGAGGAGCGGACGCAGGGAGGAGGCAGTCCGGGAGCACGCATCCCTGTGACCCGTTAAAGGCTGCATAGACCAGCGGGCGTGCACGCCGCGGGGAGCGGGACCGTTAGCTGGGCCGGGCGGATGCGCCAGTCAGACCGGAAAACGGGAGGTTTCGGTTGTTCAGGGTGTGGGGTTGGTTGGTTTGGCTATTTTTTTCTTTTGATGTTTTATACTGGCCCAAAATGTAGACGATTGTCATTTAAAATGCGTTTGGTGAAGGTATAGGAAACAGGGACTCTGGGACATCGCTGCCGGGAATATAAATCGGAATCTAAACGCCTCTTTAGAGGACGATGCGGCAGAATCTATTAACAGTAATAATGGACATGTCCTTTGATGCAGCGAGTCCATTGTTAGAGACTTTTCCTAGGGTAGACAAGTAAACGTGCAATTTCACATGTACAGCATTATTTTTAATACGAAAGGATTGGAAACTATTTACATATCTATCCATAGAGAGAGAGTTAAAGACATCATGGTGCATCCATTCCATTGGAATCTATACAGCGCTTAAAATAATAAGGGAGCTCTATGTCTGCTGATATGGGAAGATCTTTTAAGATTTTTTTTTTTTTTTTTTTTGCCCAGGAAGATTTGCCCTGAGCTAACATCTGTTGCCAATCTTCCTCTTTTTGCTTGAGGAAGATTCACCCTAAGACAACATCTGCATCAGTATTCCTCTATTTTGTATGTGGGTCACTGCAACAGCGTGGCTGCAGATGAGTGGTGTAGGTCTGCAACCTGGGAACCAGAACCAAACTGGGCCACTGAAGGGGAGCCCCCCCAAACTTAACTACTAAGCCACAGGCTGGCCCCAAGATCTTTAAGATTTCTAAGAAAAAATCAAGGTGCAGAATCATGTGTAAAGTTTGCTACTCATTTGTACATAGGGACAAAGAAAATATATAAATTTATGTTTGCAAACATAAGAGAGAAATGTTAACAGCGGCTGCCTCTAAGGATGGCTAAGAGGGTGAGGGGTGGAGGGCAGCTATTCGCTGTATACTCTTGTTTCTTTTTGAAGTTTGCAATGAACATATGCTGGCTATTCAAAATGACATTAAAGAAGAAAATAAATGCCTTTGACAATTAAAATAGCAAGCCTGTGATTGACTCAGATTCATTTTCTGTTAGGATCTCAATGGGTCACACCTGACGTTGATCTGTGAAAGGGAAAAATGGAGAGGGAGTGGTTTCTTGGTCAAATGTGTTTAGGAAACTTATTTGAATCAGACAAGGTTATTTTTTTTCTGCAGCTCTTCTCAGAGCCTTTGCTAAGCTCATGTGAATTGTGATACCGTAAAAGAAGCTTATTCTATGTAGCATTTCCCAAACTTCCTTAACCACAGACCCCTTTTGGAAGGAGCATCTTGTGGGACTGAGGGTCCCAGGGTTCCAGTGGCTGTGTGCCCTGCTGGCACTTCCACGCCCTCTGAGCCTGAGTGCGCAGTGGTAGAACTCAGACTTTCGAATCAGGTAAGTGAGGCTTGCCACATTTTAGCTGCCTGTATGTGGCAAATTATTCAAACTCCCCAGGCCTCATTTTTTTAATCTATAAAATGGAAACAGTAAATATCGTATCATACACGTTGAGTTTTTGTGAGAGTGAAAAGGAACAATATCTGTACAAGGCCTGATACTGTCAACAATAGACTCAATGAACGTTCATTTCTCAGTTCCCTTTATTCTGTGTTAAGGGAGCTTAAGCATATGCTCCTTCATGCTATCGTCTTTCTTTTGTTGCTAAGCAGACAGGGTTTTTTTTGTTTTTGTTTTAATCCTAGAGAGGTTGTAAGTGTTGTACCAGCCTTTAATCCTCCAAGCGTTATCTCCTCTCTTCAAGGACGAAAGACTGAGGAGAGATGTTATCCCTGTGGATTTCTGTGCTTGGAGAAAGGTCAGAGGGGTCATAGCTATCTCTGGGTCCTCATCTCTGCTTCTCTTGTGCAATTGTTTGGTTTTGTGTGTGGTGAAAACCAGGCTGGGGGAGAAAGAGATCAACACAAACAGTAGCTCACATCTCTGACCACAGACTTAGACGGTGGTGGGGACAGCAGAGAGCTGTCCTTGGGCAATGGGGGCCGGGCTCTCGGGTTGTGACTGCAGGAGTCTGGAAAGCCCTCTCGTCTGCTTCTCACACTGGCTGAAATTCTACCTTGATGAGGACACTACACAATAGGGGGTGTGTCACAGAACAAGAAGCCATCCTTGGAGGGGCTCCCACTGGCTAAATACAGGACATTTTGAGTGTCAAAAAGAACAGTGACTACAAACGATGGAAACACTGGTATACAAAATTCTGTGAGTTCATGATCCTCAAGGGAAAACAAAAAGATGTAAAAAAAAATCAGAGACTGGGGGGAGATTTTTGTAAATCATACATCTGATAAGGGGAACTTGTAGCTAAACTGTTTAAAGAACCCTTACAACTCAATAATATAAAGACAAATAACCCAACTAAATAATTAGTGAAGGATTTGAATAAATATTTCCCCAAAGAAGACATACAAATGGTGGATAAGCAGATGAAAAGATGCTCAACATTATTGGTAATGAGGGAAATGCTAATCAAAACCATTATAAGATGCCGCTTCACGCTCTTCAGAATGGCTTCAATAAAAAAAAAAAAAAACAGAAAACAACAGGCGTTGGGGAGGATGTGGAGAAATAGGAAGGCTTGTACACTGCTGGTGGGGAATGTAAAATGCTACGGCTGCTTTGGGAAACAGTCTGGCAGTTCTTCAAATGATTAAACACACACAGAGTTACCATATGACCCAGCAATTGCATTCCTGGGTATATGCCCAAGAGAAATGAAAACATGCATCTGCATAAAAACTTGTATACAGGGGCCAGCACTGTGGCCAAGTGGTTAAGTTCACACACTGCTTCAGTGGCCCGGGGTTCGTCAGTTTGGATCCTGGGTGTGGACCTACACATTGCTCAGCAAGCCATGCTGTGGTGGCATTCCTCATAGAAGAACTAGAATGACCTACAACTAGGATATATGTGTATGTACTGGGGCTTTGAGGAGAAAAGTGAAAAAAAAAAGAGGAAGATTGGCAACAGATGTTAGTTCAGGGCCAATCTTCCTCACCAAATCAAAACAAAACAAAACTTATATACAAATGCTCATAGCAGCATTATAAATGAGAGCCAAAAAAATGAAAACAACGTAAATGTCAAATTAAATGATGAATAGCTAAATAAAATATGGAATATTATTCAGCAATAAAAAGAAATGAGGCGGGGCCAGCCCAGTGGCACAGTGGTGAAGTTCGCACGGTCCACTTTAGTGGCCTGGGGTTTGCCGGTTCAGATCCAGGGTGTGGACCTATGCACCGCTTGTCAAGCCGAGTTGTGGCAGGCATCCCAGATAAAATAGAGGAAGATGGACACAGATGTTAGCTCAGGGCCCGTCTTCCTCAGAAAAAAGAGGAGGATTGGCAGCAGATGTTAGCTCAGGGCTAATCTTCCTCAAAGAAAAAAAAAAGAAAGAAATTGGGGGCCAGCCCCATGGCTGAGTGGTTAAGTTCACACACTCTACTTCAGTGGCCCAGGGTTTCACCAGTTCGGATCCTGGGTGCAGACCTAGCGCCGTTCATTGAGCCATGCTGAGGCAGCATACCACAGAGCAGAGCCAGAAGGACCTACAACTGGAATATACAACTATGTTCTGGGGGGCTTTGGGGAGAAGAAAAAAAAAAGAGGAAGATGGGCAACAGATGTTAACTCAGGGCCATTCTTAAAAAAGAAATGAAGTTCTGACCTGCTACAGCATGAGTGGATCTTGCAAACACGATGCTAAGTGAAAGAATCCAGACACAAAGGACAACAGATCGTGTGACCACACTTGTAAGAATTGTCCAGAGTACACAAGGCTGGAGAGACAGCAAGTAGATTGGTGGCTGCCTAGGGCTGGGAGGGTTGGGGAAACAGAATGATGCTAATAGGCCCGTGCTTCCTTCTTGGAGTGATGAAAATGGTCCAACATTGGTTGCGACAGCTACACAACTGTGAATATGCTAGAGACCATTGAACTGGACACTTTAAAGGGGTGAATTAGATGATCTGTGTTGACACAAAATAACCAATAAGCCTTCTATAGATAAAAGAGATAAGGTGAGTTTTACCAGAGCCAAGCCGAGGATTATAACCCAGGAAGCCAATTTCTACAAAGAAAGAAAGCGTTCTGGAGAAGCATGGTTTTCAGTACAGTTTTATACCGTTTTAGAACAAAGAACATACATTAAACATGCCCAGGATACAATTCATGAAAGTTTCATAGAGGGGTTCAATGGCAGATTAGCACGTCAACATGACCCTGAGGTCCAGGAAAGGAACTTACCTTCAGGAGCACTAACGGGCATTACCGATCCTGGTGAGCTACTGGTGGGCATAGGAGGGGAAGTCTGCATTCTTATCTTCAAAGAGTGCATTCTTGTACTTTGAGATAACGTTTAAAGCACTCTCTAATGGCTAGAGCAGCTGTACAGTGTATGTTTAGTTCAGGCCAAATCACTTTTAAACTAGAATAGCTACCCCATATAACCTCAATATATGAAAATCTCTTGTCACATGTGAATTATATCCCAATAAGTTTATTTCAAAAAACTTAGTAAAAAAAAGAAATCTTTAAAAATGCATAGGAAAGCAAGCAAAACGAAAACGCTGAAACTCTTTTGTCATCGTCAGTGCACCAACTCTTTTGTTAATTAAGGGGAAAGAAGCATTTGTGAACTATTTCAGATAGCCCTCGTGATGAAGGAAAGCTGCTCTTTTCAGGATAATCCTAGCTAATAAATATGAGCGATAAATATATGAGAATAAATATGAGAGAGGAATAAATATGAGAGAATGCTGGAATTAAAAGGACTCCAGTTTGCAATCCCCAGTGAAATGATTGACCCAGACAAAAATCATCTCGGGATGCTAACACGTTCAGAAGGAGAACGGGGACTGCGTCTTCACAGGGATTATCTGCCGGTCCAAAAGGGAAAAATGCAAACTTACAAGGAGGGATCCAGATGTACCTACTTCCTGTTACTATGAGCAGGTCCACAGGACCCTAGTCCCTCCTGGCGTGAAGCAACATCAAGTAAACAGTGCCGCTGGTGTGTAGACTACCCCACACCTTGAACTTGAATCCAGGCAAGTGTGTAGCTCCACGTCCAGCTTACGGGACATGAAACGTTAGAGGACCTCGTCGATGGAAACTATGAATAAATAATCAAACATATCCAGGAAGGAACGTTTAACAGGACAATAGGACAACCAGCCCTCTCTCTTCCTCATGCCACTGGCATGAGGAAAGGGGGCCGGTCTGGAGGGGGGGCCACATGCAGAATTTTGAGTTTTTAGTAGCCACGTTAAAAATGTAAAAATAGACAGGCGAATGAATTTTAATAAGGCAGTCTATTTAGCCCAATATATCCAAAATATTGTTCAATATGCAATCAATATAAGAATTTGTACTGAAATATTCTGTTTTCTTCTTTTCGTACTAAGCCTTCAGGATCCAGAGTGTATTTTACACTTACGATTCATCTCAATGAAGAAGCTAAACTTTCACTGGCAATACTTGATCTGTTTTGAATCTCATAAAATTTGCAGTTTAAAAAAGGATATTTCCACGCCCAAGTTGTTCCAAACATGCTGAAAAACTTCCACAATTGAATTGAGTACCGAAATAGATAAATAAATAAAATATTCCTTTAACATTTGCATTTACATTGACAAAACTCGTTTATCTTTTTTAGAAGAATTTACTTGGAAGGAAGAGCATATCAGTTTCAAAGTTACATCAGCTCACGTTAAGTAAATTCACCTACTCTTGTTTCAACTCACTTGTGTTAACATTGAATTCATAGATTAGTTATTGCATAAATGGAAAAAACATGTCTTCAATTTGGGGGGTAGTTTTTGCAGCTAATTTACGTAGTGCTGTTTATTACCATTAGAATGTTCTTTGTATTTATTCATATTAGAAGAACTTGTAAAATCAGTATTAGTGATTTTTTTTTCCAAAAATTTCAATTACAAATGAATTCTCTTCCCTGTCTAGCTAGGTCACAAATAAGCTTTTAAATGAAATTTTTAAACTTTAGGTTTAGCTCGTTCTTATGCACTGTGATATTGCTAAGAAAACATAAATCACGCTACCTTCATTGTCTTTGATCATTGAATGTTGGGCAAACATCCCCTTTATTTCAAGAAATCTTGAATTAGAGATAAATATAATGAATCTTTATAGAACTCTTTCACTACTCAGCCAACAAGTGCTAGCAAATATCATTATATTGATTGTCTTTTATTTCTTTCAACCGTTCCAAAAACCGATAATGATTCATATCATTTGCATGTATTTACTGAACAATTAAAAAACTCTATCCGTGGGGCTGGCCCCGTGGCCGAGTGGTTAAGTTCGCGCACTCCGCTGCAGGCGGCCCAGTGTTTCGTTGGTTCGAATCCTGGGCGCGGACATGGCACTGCTCATCAAACCACGCTGAGGCAGCGTCCCACATGCCACAACTAGAAGGACCCACAATGAAGAATATACAACTATGTACCGGGGGGCTTTGGGGAGAAAAAGGAAAAAAAATAAAATCTTAAAAAAAAAAACAAACAAAAAAAACTCTATCCGTGATACTTCATAGGGTCTGCTTCAGAGAAATGAATACAAATATTTTTCAATATGTATCACATAATAGAGCAGAGAAATAACAGAAACATCAGTGTCTTGTTTTAAAACTCCAATGAATCCCAATTTTCACCTAACATAGCTGGAACACCATCTGTTGTGATGGAAATTAGTTTTTCACCTCCAGCTGACTCTAAAAGACTCAAAAGTACTCACTCCATGGATTCTATTTTTCAGGCCATGAACTGGCAATGTTCTTTTCTTTCTTTCTTTTTTTTTTTTTGTGAGGAATATTGGTCCTGAGCTAACACCTGTTGCAAATCTTCCTCATTTTGCTTGAGGAAGACTGTTGCTGAGCTAATATCTGTGCCAATCTTTCTCCATTTCTTGTATGTGGGATGCCACCACAGCATGGCTTGATGAGTGGTGCATAGGTCCATGCCCGGGATCCAAACCTGTGAACCCTGGGCCACTGAAGCAGATTGCAAGAACTTAACCACTGAGCCACTGGTCTGGCCCCCCATAATGTTTCTCTTTACGTTTGAAAGTCTGTTGTTGGTCTGGGGCCCATGTTACTTTTGGCCATGGACCAGCAGAGGGGTCTTCATTCATTTCCTATCTTGTTCCATATTGGAGTGGCTTAGGTGCATTTTTAATCAGTTTGTTATTATTGCTTTTTAAATGTTTAACCTAAATGTTTCAAGCAGTTGTCCACTGACATAAAGAGTCTAGGTAAAGGCTAAATGAAGGAGTTTATTCAATAATCAAGGTGAGGAATTCGAATCCTGGGAAACAGTCCTACAGAGTATTCTGAGGAACTGCTCTGAGGTCTACAGAGCTGATGCTGTTTATATACCTGTTAACAAAGCAGTGTGTGTACAGCAAAGGGCTTACGCATCCAATAGCCATGTACTGCAAAGATAACAAGAACTTTTCGTTTTACAAGAACTTTTCGGTTTAATGTCAGATAAGGCTTGTGATGTTGGTGTTATCTATGAGCAGAGGGAGGCAAGGATCAGGGTCATTAATGTTCCCTCAGTCTCTAAGAAAGGCAGCTGGGAAATATGCGAGTGAGGTCCCCATTATCTCTTCCTGTTGCTGATTCATCCTGCTGGTGTCATGAGATGAGAGGTTGCAAGGCCATTTAGACACAGGCTTGTGCAGCCGGCATGGCTACTTCACAGACAGCAGAGATTTTTATTGTATTGACCTCAAGCCTATGCAGCTCGTTAGTTAGATTCTCCTGTTAGATCAAGGAGAAGGGTCCCAGTTTTGTTCACATGGTAGAAAAATTTATGTATATTCTGAATGCGTAATATCGGCTTAACGTATTTTCTATGAATATGAATTTTCTTTAGCTATTATAAATTGTGGTGCCTTTCCTGCTGTTCTCTATATGTGGTCAGTTGCTAGTTTCCTGAAGACACATGACAGACTGTTTCCTCTGATGCTCCATTCTGGTTTCTTCCTGGTCCTTGCAATTATGTCATTTTCCTCTTGTTTTACCTAAATAACTCCTAGCAAGCTCTGCCAGCTTTCCACCCTGGTGCCTCTCAGCGTGAGGTCAGTGGGATGGAAACTTGAATTCCAGGGTTTTGTCTAGGCCTCAGTGTTGACTCTTTTTCTAAACGTGATGTCAGTGATGGAGATTAAAATAGCCAGTTGAATTGTGGTGTATTTGAAGCGAATACACTGTGAGTGTAATACTGTTACACGCATTAGTCAGAAACATTAAAACACAGAATAGGATCAGTCTATCTCTTCAGAAAACTTCACCCACAAAATGGGTTAAAGTTTGACAGGGTGAAGTTTGTTTGCTTGACCTCAAAAAAACTTCCACGTGGACCATGTCGCTGTGGTCTGGATTGCCTTTCTAAGCGGCGTATCTGAAAGCTAATATTTGGTTTGTCCTCATCCGTTACCCTTGGCCTTTATCCTCTGTTAAAAAGAGAAGATGCAGCTTTACAGAAGACTATGCTGGTCAAGCAAACTCTCATGTTGTGGGATCATTTACCGGAAGGGGACACTGGCTACAGTAAAAGTGACTCTTGACATTTCCACCAAGTGAGAAAGGGCACCGGGATCTCCCAGCACCTCCTGGGTTCCCTGCGAGTTCACCCATCTCCCCTCAAGGGGGAAGAAGTGGCACATCGACTCTTCAGTCTACGTTCACTTCCCTGAAGCTCCGAGACAATGGTTGGTCCTTACACAGCTCAAAATGGCAGGAGCTAGAATTTGAACCCGTCACTGCCAGGTGCCAAAGTGAATGTATTTTTCTGCTTTCACACACTTCCCGAACCACATGTTGAAATTAAGTTTTCCAGTGACTTGTGGGGTGGGGTGGGGTGTGGAGCGGGAGGAAGCAGAAGTTGTTTCTAAGTGAACCCAGCTCAGCTCCGATGTGTGGGCTCCCACCCTTGACTCTGTGCTATTCCTCGCTCTTATACCATCCTTCAGTCTTTCATTCATTCCACAGGCGTTGTCTAAGAGACAGCAGGTATTGTGTCTGGGGTCCAGAAAAACACAGATAAGGATTCCGCTGTGCTCACAGGCCAACCGGAGAACCAGGCAGAGGGAGAGAGAGTAAAGTGATGCAAAGTTATGCTAAGGTGCCAGGAGGGAGCTAGGCGGGTGATGTCATAGAGCAACTTAGACAGGGTGGGGCGGGGCGGGGGGGGGGGGTGCTCTTTTGTGTGGGATCATCAGGGAAAGCCTCTCTGAGAAGATGAGGCCTAAACCATGAGCAGGAGCCAGCCCTCCCAAGGCCCGGGGAAGGTGCTGCTGGCAGAGGAAACGGCAGAGCCGACCAGATGGTGAAGCCCTGACTTCCAATGTGGTGGGATTTGGAGCGGGGCCTTTGGGAGGTAATTAGGCTTAGACAAAATCACAAGGGACCCCCAGGATGTGATTAGCATCCTTATAAGAAGAGGAAGAGAGCAGAGTCTTCTATGAACCAGGAGTGGGCTTTTGGCGGACACCCACTCGGCCAGCACCTAATCTTGGACTTCTCTGCCTCCTGAACTTCAGAAATAAATGCCTGTTCTCTCAGCGGATCTATGCTATTTTGTTGTAGCAGCCGGAGCTGAGACCGGAAGAAGGGAATGAGCAGGCTGATGCTTCCAGGAGTCAGGAGTCCTGCCCTGCTCTCTTGTGGGCGGAGCCTTGTTAGGATGGGGGAGTGGCCAGTTGAGGGCTGGCCACAGCCCCAGGGGCATAGGGTGTGGTCCCGGGCTAGGCAGTGGGCTCTGAGCCACTGCAGTCATGACTGTGCCTCTCCTCCCCTCGTCAGACTCCACTGACTGAAGATCAGGCGAGTGTTTATACCCAATGACTCACCAGCAAAATGTTCGTTTCCTTTCCATGCTGTTGAGCTCTGCTGGAGGAATCTTTGCCCCGGGGACACAAATGTGGTTCCATTGAACTGCCCCGAAAGCTGCAGGCCAAGAGGCGTCACCATGGGGCACTCACTCTTGATGAAGGAGGGAAATTAGGGCTCTGGCTGCCGTGGGTCCGGGGGAGGCACCCTCACACTGCTCACTTGGGGGGAAATACTAGTGGAGACAGGGCACCACCACACCTGTGGGGCTGCCACAGGCTAGACCCCCAGAGACGGAACCAGATGAAAACAAAGACAAGAACTCCCAACCAGCTCAGGAGCTACTTAGAGGGGAAGGAGCATGGATGGGCCACAAGGGAGGCAGTTGGGGTGTCACCAGGGCCCCGGGACCTGCTTCGGGGATGCGGGCTGGAGCAGCTGCGTTAGTCTGCCGCGGCTGTGGTTGCAAAGTACCACAAACTGGGTCAAATGAGAGAAGTTTATTTTCTTACAGTTCTAGTGTCTGTAATTCCAAGATCAAGGTGTCGGCAGGGTTGGTTTCTCCTGAGGCCTCTGCTTGGCGTGTCCCTGTGTCCTCACATGGTCGTCCCTCTGTGTGTGTCTGTCTCTGGGTCCAAATCTACCCTTTTTATAAGGGCACCAGTCATGGTGGATCAGGGCCGCCTTAATGACCTCATCTTACCCTGATTTCCTCCACAAAGACTCCATCTCCAAACACGGTCACATTCTGAGGGACTCGAAGGATAGGACTCTCACATAAGAATTTTTTGGGGTGTGGAGGAGGATGCACAATTCGACCCATAACAGTAACTACCCACGAGTTCTTCCTGGGTCTTATCATAACTTTCCTTTTCCTCTCTCTTGCTTCCCTATTATGGTATATGGGGTGTGCTGATGGTGGTCAACTTTATATGCTAGTTTTCAGTCTGTCAATATGAACTGACCTGGAAGGGAAAGAAATATCGCCCTGAGGGGCTGGCCCGGTGGCGCGGTGGTTAAGTTCGCAAAGTCCGCTCCTGCGGTCCGGGGTTCACTGGTTCAGATCCTGGGTGTGGACATGGCACCATGTGGCAAGCCATGCTGTGGCAGGCGTCCCACATATAAAGTAGAGGAAGATGGGCATGGATGTTAGCTCAGGGCCAGTCTTCCTCAGCAAAAAAAGGGGAGGATTGGCAGCAGATGTTAGCTCAGGGCTAATCTTCCTCAAAAAAAAAAAAGATGCCCCAGAGCTCCATGAATGGACACGCTGGCGCGACTTTGGGTTTTCTCTGGGGAAGGGTGTGTATGTTTTCACTGTTTATAAGAGTGGTTTTGTTGGTGTGTTACTGCTGCTGTTGTTGCTTGGAGGTGAAATACAGGGAGAAGGCTGCAAGGATGTTGGGTGGCCACAGGCTGAGTGTGGAGGGCATAATGGATTGGCTTCCTTGTACTGCAGATATTTCAAAGCTGGAATCATTTCTCAGACTTTCTCAGACTTCTTCCCCTGGTGACCTGAGCTTTCCCGAGCAGTTACCCACATGGCACTGGGGTCACGTGAGAGCCACGTGGAGGGGGTGTCCTCTGTTCGAGGCATGGGTGTGGCGATGACAGTTTTGTCCAGGGCACTTGGGCGAGTGGGCAGCAGAGCAGTGAAAAGTGATGAGGACAGCATTCGCTCCACAACTGTGCGTCCCCCATGCAAATGGTGGTACTCAAATTGATTTTTTTTTTTTTTTGAGGAAGATTTTCCCTGAGCTAACATCAGCTGCCAATTCTCCTCTTTTTGCTGAGGAAGACTGGCCCTGAGCTAACATCCGTGCCCATCTTCCTCCACTTTATATGTGGGATGCCTGCCACAGCATGGCTTGCCACATGGTGCCATGTCCACACCCAGGATCGGAACTGGCGAACCCCAGGCTGCCAAAGTGGAATGTGGGCACTTAACTGCTGCGCCACCAGGCTGGCCTCTCAAATTGATTTCTAAATGCTACTTCTATAACTGTGAGCGTTTGGGCTCCGTTGTTGTCCAACTGTGACTTTTTACTGTTGGAAAAATGAGAAGATGTGAATGGAAATGGAAAAGAGGTTAAGCGTGTGGCAGAGGAAGTGGACACACCATCTGTAATCCCTCGTCCTAGATACTTGGGACTCTGTGTAGTTCAGAAGTCAGAATGTTCTGGATTGTAGGCAGGTCATGTGGTGTAAACACTGCACATTACGTAAGAGTCTCCGTGTGATCTGGGGCTGCACCCTAAAACCCTGAAAATAAATATTTCTGCAGGAAAACATGAACATTCTGCATAAAGTATGAATATTCATGCAAACTAGGGTAATTAAGGACCATCCATTGCTCCACAAGAGTTCAGGTCAGCTTTGCTGTTGTAAGGAAGGGAAATAATTTCCCCTCTGCCCTTCTAGGTTCTTGCTGCAACCCCCTGCAATAAAAGACAGATAGGAGAAAAGCAAACAGAAGTTTAATAACATGTATACCTCCTGCATATGTGGGAGGGACCCACGAAAACTGACTTACAGTGGGCAAGATGGCCAGGCCATCACCTTAAATACCATCTTTAGCTAAATCAAGAAAAGGATATTGGTGGGGGGGGGGGGGGGGGATCAGTTATGGGACGTGCCCGAGATGAGCACAGTAAACAAAGGTAAGGCTGTCATTCGGATTTAAGTCTCTGCTTTCTCCATTGACAAGAGTCTCTTGTGATTTCGAGTCATCCTCCTCTTCCTGGTACAGAGGGGGAGACACACTTACCAATGGGAGACTTCTCTTATAAATGTGAATGTCCCTTACCAAAGGGTAACTTCTACTCTATTTTCAGAGCTTCTCCTCTGTCTGCTGTTTCTTAAAAATAATCAGCCTGAAATACTCCTTGTGCCAAAGAGGCATAACTGGGGGTGGCATATTCTGCTCCCCTTCATTCCTGCCTTTGAAACTTTCCCGAGAAGTTTCACAGCCCAGAAGCTGAGTTGGCGAATTCCTCCATCTCGGTGAACTGTCTCTCAGTCCTGAGAACAGATCAGCTCAGTTGAATAGTATGTCGGGTATTCTGGTGAACTTTCTTTGAGGCCCACACAGCAACAGGCACAGAGGCTGCCATGCATGAGCTGTTGTGGCCGTTTCCCTGAGGTTTATATCAAGTCTTGGAGCTTTGGTTCGTAAGGAAAGAAGCAGTTTCTGTCCTTAGTGACTTCAAGCCAGAAGGGTGGAGCAAAATTGGAATTGTTAGTTTGGAGAGCTGTAGCCGGATATTGAGGAAACTAGAATTCAGGATCCAGTCTGGGTTTCGGGTAGAAAACAAAACCTCAGTGACAGTGAATGGGACTAGAATCTGATGTTCACGAGGGTGTGTTATAGTTTTCTACTGAAACGTAGTTTTTCTCTCCACAATCACTCCCATTTGCACCAAAGATGATTACCGTAAGACTAATTTGTTTGTAAAATAAGTCTAGTTTCATTAAGCTTGGCCTGATTATTAATGTAATTGCAGCAAGAATGGTGATTGACCCTACAGGCTCTTTTTTTTTTTTAAGATTGGCATGTGGGCTAACAGCTGTTGCCAATGTTCCTTTTTTTTTCTTTTTTAAGGATTGGCACCTGAGCTAACAACTGTTGCCAATCTCTTTTTTTTTTTTTCTGCTTTATCTCCCCAAACCACCCCCGTACACAGTTGTATGTCTTAGTTGCACAAGGTCTTTCTAGTTGTGGGTTGTTGTGGGATGCCGCCTCAACGTGGCCTGACGAGCAGTGTCATGTCCGTGCCCAGGATCCGAACCCTGGGCTGCCGCAGCGGAGCGCGCGAACTTAACCACTCGGCCACGAAGCCAGCCCCTATAGGCTCTTTTTTAAAGTCTGCTTTGCTGGAACTTTCCACAGAGAATCTCAGGTTGGACTTTTGAAAGCCTCTCCCTGTCCGGCCCTGCACTCCCCTCCCCTCTCTGCTGTTGCCTCCCTGCCCTGCTCACCACCTCCCAGCTCCTTCAAGTCTCTTCTCAGTGAAGCCTTCTCTGTCCCTGTTTGGGTTTGTCGCTCCCCACCCCTCGCCGTGTCCCCCACAGCACTCATTACCCTCTGACAGGCCACCTCATTTGCATTATTTATTTGCTCGTTTCTATCTCCTCTCACTAGGATGTAAGCTGACTGGAAGGCAGGGAGTTTCGTCTGATTTGTCACTGCAGCTCCTGTGGGGCCTGGAGAAGAGCTGGTGTCATAAATATTTGTTGGGATGAATGATGAGCTCGGTGAGCCGTCTCCGAGGTATAACCTTCTCGACCGAAGTTCCGGGCACCGTCTTTTCTGGACAGCACTGGGCACCTGCCACTGTGTGGTTTCTCCTTTGAATGTTTTGCTCAGCCATCAAGAGTCCTGAGACCCCAGACCAGAGGGACAGCCGCATGGTGCAGCCCTAGCACCCGCCTCACCCAGAGCCATCCTCCCTTCTCCGATTTACATAGAGGGCCATGGAAGGCTTTGTGGGAGGAAAGGGATGTCTGAAAAATATTAGAGCTTTGAGGGGACATGGGAGTCCCAGCTCTGATGCAATGCAGTCTTGAGGACTTAGTGACCTTGCAACCACAGGACCAGGAACAGAACTGGCCACCCCCAAATATGCCTCTTTGGCCTAAGAATCATTTTAGGCTGATTATTTGTAAGAAACAGGAGACACAGGGCAAGATCTGAAAACCTAGCCGAAGTTACCCATTTGAAGGGAAATTTACATTTATAAGAGAAATTTCCATTAGTAAAGGTGCCGTCTTCTCTGTGCCCAGAAGGAGAGCACGACTAAATCTGCAGAAACTCTTATCAATTGAGAAGGCAATGACTTAACTCTGCATAACAACCTTATCCCTGTTTGCTGGGCTGACCTCATCTGAACAGAATGTTAAAGCTACTTCTCAGGGGTGGCCACCAGCCAGGAGCGCGCCTGCAAGAGAAAATTTTGATCTGCCAATCAAAATGCATCCTGCCAGCACTTCCCCATTCCAGCCTGCCCTCCCTGATACCTTAAACCTAACCCCATACCCCGCATCAGGGAGACAGAGTTGAGAGACTTTCCTTCCGTCTCCATACTAATTGACAGCATAATAAACTTTTTTCCATCAAAGACCTGTGTACCACATTATCGGCCACTGTGGCATCCGGTGGCAAGTCCTTGCCAGGTCACAATGTCTGGCATCCTTTTGTGTAAAACGTCAGGGGCAGTCATTTGTCAGGTTGCTGTGAGGCCAAACCATTGTTTTATCATTAATATTCTCGAGGGTTTAGAAATTAGACTTTTGCTGCTATTCATATCAAAGGCTTTTAGATTGAGTTCTATGTAATTTTAGATTTCTTTGGATGTTTTCTAGGTTTCAGTGGAGATATTTTGTAACAAGATTAGAGTTTACGTTGTTAATGAAACTTTAGGCTCTACAAATGTGTTTTAAATTGATGCGAAGAGCCTAATTCTGATCTTAATTCCTGTTTTTTTTTGTTGTTTTTTTATAAAAAACCTTTCCTTCTGTCTGAATGCTTACCTTTTCAGCTGTTATTTAGAACTAAACGCAAAACCTGGTGGATCCAGTTTGGAAGTCCACAGTTTTAAATGATAACGAAGCCGAGTTTGAAAGTCTGTGGGGTTTGCCGAATCTCCATATGATCAAAGTTTCCAATTTCACAATCTACCCTTCCGTCCAAAGCAGAACCCGAGGAAAGTCCAGTTAAGGGGTGAATTGGCATCTTATTCCCTCAGAAAAGAAAAACACGTGGATAAAATTCATGGGAAGGGGCTGGCCCAGTGGCACAGCGGTTAAGTGCGCACGTTCCGCTTTGGCAGCCCAGGGTTCGCCAGTTCAGATCCCAGGTGCAGACATGGCACCGCTTGGCAAGCCACGCTGTGGTAGGCGTCCCACATATAAAGTAGAGGAAGATGAACATGGATGTTAGCTCAGGGTCAGTCTTCCTCAGCAAAAAGAGGAGGATTGGCAGCAGATGTTAGCTCAGGGCTAATCTTCCTCAAAAAAAAAAAAAAAATTCATGGGAAAACACTGAAATAAACGGAACTCATTGTCAGCAATGATGTTTCTAAGATGAAACCGCAGCTATAATTTAGAAAATGTGGCTTTCTTGCTTAAGGTCAGGTGGATAAAAACAACATATGGAAGACTGTTCCTATGCCAAATATTTATCTGATGCTTTTCCTCATCATAGTACAATGACAAACATATATCCAGATTGGACATAGGTCACAAATGAGTGCTTTGGAGGGTAGATCCCGGATTATAGCCATCACTGGGGAATAAATTAAATAAAGTTACAAAGGTCATGGGTTCAACATTGAAAGGTTATTAATATCTGTTGCTGAGACGCACTGGCAAATCTTAAGTATTGATTTTGAAACCGGCAAAGGGTTAGCCACTGATGATTCAGCAGCTAGGAACTAAAGGTTTTTTTCCTTCTTGCAATCACTGATTATAGCTTTCAGCTGTTTAACTGCCCATTGTTAACTGCGCTGCTCAGGCACCATGCTCTCTGACTCCCACTGAGCTCCTATAGATAACATCTCCCTGGAGCCTGGGTCGCCATGGTAATGGGTGTGTGAGCTGTTTTTCAGGAATCAGAATCCCTTGTCCACTTCAGGCCAGTTGAGACCACCAACCCATTGACTGGGCCCACGCAAATGTCTGATAAGTGACCTTTTGATGTCAAATGGCTATAAACTCCACCCTCAGATCATGCTTACGCCGCCATTTTGTGAATGGGTCCTATGAAGAGCCATAGAGTCTGACTACGCTTGTGCAGATCATCAATTCCCTCACCTCTCCTCACCTCCAACCACCTATCTCACACTTCAGACCCACCTTGCCTCCCCGCCCCATAAATATCCCTGAGTCCCTATTTTCGGGAAAGCAGATTTGAGACTCATGCTCTCGCTTCCTAACATGGCTGCCTTGTGATTAAACTCTCTCTGCCGCAATCTCGTCATCTCAGTGTTTGGTTTTCCGCGCAGTGGGCAAAAATGAACCCGGCGTGGTAACCATTTCTGTTTTGAATTCCCATCTCGTTGCTCCTCTCTGCTTTGTTCTTTATAACACTCATCACGCTGGAACCTACCAAGTATTTTACTATTTACTTGTTCATTTTCCCTCTCTGCCCGCAGAAGATTAGCTTCACAGAAAAGGGCTTTCCTTTGTTGCAGCTAATCTCTAGCTCCCAGGAGTGCGGTGGGCATGTGGTCCATGCTCAGAAAATGTTTTCTGATTTAGTGACTCTCTGCCATGAGGGACCATCTCATTGAGTTTCCAGCATCAATTCTGAAATTATTGTCACCACGTAAAAATATTGGCAAGCTGAAAAAAATGGAAAGGGGTGCCGTCACGTGAAGGGAGGTGCCCTCGTTCTTTGTTAGGCCGAGTAAACCAAGCTACAGGGATGGGGATGTGTCCAGACCACGTGGGGAGCAGAACTGGACCTGACACGGGCCTCCAACTCTGGATCCTGAGTTGTGAGTTGCGTTAGAATCCGCACTCAAAAACCAGATTTACTCATTTTACCTCAAAGGTCACAGACCACATAAAATGTCAGGGATTTGTTGGCCCTAGAATTGGGTGACTGTGCGACTGCATTAGAAACGAGGAGTCTGGGTCTGTAGCTCTGTTACAGACCTCTCTTGTTTTCAGCATCTTGGGGAGCAAATACTGTTAAAGGCCTGGGTTGGTGTTACTTAGGACAAGTGACTAGCTCAATTTGAGGATATATATACAATATTCCGCATGAAAGGTGCCTGGAGGACCATCTTAGGTCCTACAAAAGATGGTTATTTGTATTCTCAGAGGCATTTGCATTTGAGAGTTAGCTGGATGTCCCCACAAGATAAAGGGAGCAGCCCACCCACCAGCCTGCCTCCTCCTCCGGCCTGTCTGTGGTCTCTCAGATGACACTCAGTTCAGCATATGGGGACAACAGATACAAAATGGAGCCTCTATTGTTAGGAGGCAAATCCCAGAGGGTTTTGCATTTCTGCACACCTGTGAGCAGCCATTAGACTGCCTTTTCAAGGACCTTTGCACAGCACAGAGCCCGGGAAGATAGAGACCACGTCCCCCTCTGGGGCAAAGGGTGAACAGCTTGCTTGTGGTGCTTTACAAAGGATTGAGGTTTCCCAAGTCGGGGTGCCCAACTGTGACATAGCCCACTGTGCACGCATCCTCCTCTTGGGCCATTCTCCATCACCCCCGGGGGCAAGTGAGGCTAGGGGGCGAGGAGAACTGATGCATACATGGGGTCATGCTGTTGGCTGTGTGGGCTCGGACCCTCATCTGGGGTCTTGGTCCAGCATCCGTGATGCTGCGGGAGGCTAACTTGCAGTTTTGAGAGGGCAAAGTCTTAGAAGCTTCTTCCCCGCTCTGAACAGATACACAGGCTGAAAACCATCAGCAGATCTAAGCTCAGCTCGATATGGTGTGGCAGACAGAGTAATGGCCCCCCAAAACATGTCATGTCCCTGGAATGTGCCAGGTTATGGCGTGAAGGGGAACTGAGGTTGCAGGTGGAATAAAGGCTGCTAGTCAGCTCATCCTAAAATAGGAAGAGTATCCTGGACTATTTGGTTGGGCTAATGTCATCACAAGGGTCCTCATAAGTGGAAGAGGAGGCAGAGGAGGGGTGGATGATGTGACAAGAGTGAAACAACCTGCTGTGGCTGGCTCTGCGGATGCAGGAAGGGGCCAGGAGCCAAGGCAGGCAGGTGCCTCTACAAACTGGAGAAGCAGGGTTCTGATCCCCCTACAGCCCCCAGGAGGAACCCAGCCCTGCCGACACCTTGGTTTTAGCCCCAGGAGACCCATCTTGGACGTCTGACCTCCAGAACTGTAACATAATGAATTGTTTCATGCCACCAGGTTTGGGGGAAATTTGTCATGGCAGCATAGAAAATAATACACATCGGATGTAAGAGATGCTTTTGCCAAGTCACATTTTTTTCAGTTGGCATTTTCCAAGCACTCTGGTGTGGCAGGAGGCAGAATTTCTCGTGCATCAATTCTTGGCCCTGAAATTCCTCAGTGGTTTCAAAGCTCCTGCTTGTACAGTGAGTCTGAAGGATTTCCCTCACTCTGCTGGGGAAGCAGCCCAGAAAATGAAGGCAGAAAAGTGTGTGTGTGTGTCTCACTTGCTGACGCATGCCAGTTAGGAGTTTACCAAATGGGAAGAAGAAGTTAGGTTGGAGAGCTGCAGACCAGCAGTGTAGCTCTTTGTTTTATCTCTGTATAAAGAAAGGATGGCATGCAGGGGCAGCGCACAGAAGCAGACAGCGTGGATGGCCCTTAGCAGCCCACTCCTGGGCTGGCTGCTTCGCTACCAACAAGACCATCCACTGTCTCCCGCCAGCGTTCCCATCCCATCACACGGCTGGGATCTGTGCAGAGTACATGTGCACACACATACACCACACTTGCACACGCATGCCTGCACACATGCAAACACACGTACACGACACACGTGCACACGTGTGTTCACGACGCACACCACACACATGCGCGTGCACACATCCTCACACACCAGCACATGCATGTGCATACAGGCACACACAAGCTCACACATCACACATACATACACACTCACACGAACATGCACACATGTGCACACATCACATGCACACACTCACATACAAACACCCACGCACATAATGCTCACAATGACACACGCATGTGCACACACATATACATATACACACACCACACAATGCACTTATGTATGTACTCACACACACACACCACACATGCATGCACAAGCACCCAGGCATGCACACGCGGCTCTCAGTGTGGAGCAGGTGGTGATTCTGCCTGGCCTCCCCCATGGAGATGCCATCTCGTAGCAGCAGAGGCTGGCAGCAACCAAAGACAGTGGGAGGGATCCGGGGGAAGAAGCTTATTTGCAGACTATTACTGGTAACAATGTAGAAAGTCCAAAGGTTATTGTTATACTAGAAAAATCTTACACTTCATAAAACCCATGTTTATTAAAAAAAATCTATTCAGAAAGTCTGGAAAGCGTAATAAATATCTGTACAGCGGCTGCCCATCTCCAACATAAAATACACAGCGTGAACACACGAATGACCTGTAAACATAACGCGGGCTGTAAACAAAGTGCCGAGTTGGGGGTCGAGGCGGAAGCGTGCTCCGTGTGGGTCCACGAGCGCTGGAGAGACGGCGTCTCTGCCCTGTGACTTCCCGGGCTCTGCAGCGACACTGGGTTCACTTCTCTCTTCCCCTCACCACGCAGGGGGGCCTTTTCCATTCTAGCATCTTTATGAGAGGTGCAGGGCAACAAAACCACGTCGGAAAGAGAACAGAGTGCAAATCAAACGTATCCTGTGCCTAAGAGGCAGGAAAGCATGAGGTACAAATCGCGACGCGCGGCTTGAGGAGTAACACCATTTAATAAACAATACTGGCTAGCAGGAAGTGCTACTATCGCCGAGAAAAGCCCAACCATCCTCCAAACAGCAATGCACACAAAGTTAGTTCAAAATCACAGACACTCTGACCTAAGGATGGACGTGAAATCTCAGCGCTGTCCAGTGTGACTGGGGTTGGGGAATGGTAGTGGGGCATCTGTGCAAGCTCTCCCACTGAAAGGGTGAGTCAGATGTTTCTCTCAAATGGGGTGGGGGGCTGCTATGGCGCCAGGAAGGGACCCCCTTGGTGGTGGGTCGGGAGGCCTGAGATGCAGGGCTTGGATTTCCCATGACCAAGTCTGTGGTTCTTATGATCCAGAGGGGGTATGAGTCTATGTGTGAGCAGGGGCAGCTGTTGATCTCTCTGTCCACTTACACCATCTGTGCAAAGCCTATGGAGCCTTTCGTTCAGGGTGGAGGTGCAGAGTACAGGTGACCTGAAAATCTAAGAATACCTTTCTTCCCACACCGACTGCTCTTTACAAAGCCCAGCCACTCGCTATTTCACTTAACTTCAGTTTAAAATATCATCTCCTGACTTCTCCGTGGAAGGGTTTCAAGTATCACTTTGTTCTGGATAAGGGTGAGAAAGCAGAGGTATCTCGTGGACATTCAAGTAGAGTTGGGTCAGCAGAGCAGGTAAGAGCCAGTGGCCTCTGCTGCCACACACATCAGCCACATGCTAAGGGCAGAGTTTGGTACCATGGGAGCCTCATGGATCCCTTTGGAGTTCTGAGTTCAGAATGTAAGGCTGCACACACTGGAAGAACTGAAAGAGATGGTGAGCTGGTGCGATGGATGCACACACAGAATATCCACCCGCTACTCTCCCCGCCGTGCTTTCTTATTTATTCCTCTCAGATCTCTCTCCCTCCCTCAGAACTCAGGGACCTGAGGCAAACAGACCCAGACCAGAGCCCCCGGCAGCGGGTGGGAGCAGACGTGCCTGCACAACAAACAGAAGCTATAATGACATTTGTGGATTTCCAGGAGGGCAAAACCTGGGATGTCAGGACCATCTGGTTTTTCCTAAGTTTCTAACAAGAAATGAAGTCATTCAGACCCAAAACAGAACTACTGTGAGTGGAAGTCTTTTCAGCCTTGGGAAAAAGCATTTTCTATTGAGAAAATATGAGCAATGCCTCATGGGGCCGGTGGGAAAACAGGTGCAGGAATCTGTCCCCCATCTTTTATTCCTCTGGTTCTCTGAGGGAAAAACAAAAGCCTCGTGAAATAATTAAAGCTTCTGAAATGAGTTTATATTTTAAGGTCTGAAAACAGGAGACCAAACGAAAGAGTTATTTTTCAGTATGTGTACTATTTTCTTTTTTTCCTTTTCTGAGTTGGGTACTAGGGTGAATTGAGATGGAGGGAGAAACAATGAAATATTGTCTTTTTGGTGAAAAGCTGGCTGAGACCCACAGGTGCCTCCTGCAGCCCCATCTGAGGGCAGAGGGCTCCTCAGCGATGCTGGACAGCAGTCATGGAGCTGCGGGCGAGAGTCCTCCTGTCAGCCTGGCAGGTGCTCCCCTGGTTTGGGGCCCGGCCGGGAGGGGGTGGAAGGACACGTGTGCTCTCTCCTCCAGGCCTGGGCAGTGGCACTGAGCCCGTCACGATCCTATTTCACAAAGGATCACACAGCCCTGCTCGCTCTGCACCATGCCCAGGCCTGTGCGCACACACCCCCAGGGAAAGATTAAATATCATGGAAACATCTGGTAAAGAACAGATCTATCTGTGCAACAGAAACACAAAATAACACAAAGCACAGTTTCTACAAAGTGCATCGCTCCTCTGCTAACACATCTTTCGGTCCCCTCCAGTCCCCCGGGGTGATGGGCAGGGCTTCACATCTCCCTCCGGTCTCCGGTGGGACCCAGAGAGCGCTGAAGGGAGGCAACAGAGCTCAGGGTTTCCAACGGTCACAGTTTTCCCAAGGACCAGAAAAGTGAAAGCAAACACAGCAAAGCCACGGCTTTGGGTAAGAACACATGGGCTGACGCAGACCTCAGCCGGCGGGAAAGCCCAAAGCTCTCGGAAGCTCCGGGCAGGCCTTGGCGACTGCTCCAGCCAGGGACAGGAGCCCGGAGGAGCTGCTCCTGCAGCCCCAGCCCTCCAACGGGATGAGGAAATGGGCGTGCACAGGGTTCAGCCGGCTCCTTCCTGGGGTTACGTGCCATTCTTAGGAAACGTGGCTGCCAAGGCAGAGATTCTCATGAAATGTGGCTGCTCCTCCCCATTCAGATCTGCAATGACACAGAACGCCCAGCACTGCAGTCGAAATGAGGGGCAGGGACATAAGAGCTTTGGATCATTTGGAGGAAACCAGATGCCCACCCCATCATTCCACCCACTGGCGACACCAGGACCGAGCAGCCGGCCCCGCCCAGGGAGGCTGTGCCACACACTGGTTGGTGCATCTTCTCATCGTAATAACTAGGACGCGTGTGCTGGAAATCTGACCAAGTTACTGGCTTTATAAGTGGAAAAAATATCTCTCCATATAAATATAATAAGCCGTAATAGTAAAAGATCTACAGAGTCGGAAGGAACCCTACAGGCAGTCAGCGGAGGGGTGCGCAGTGAAATGAGTCCTTTTGGTTTGCTCGCGGGGGAAGGAGGTGGCAAGGTTGGCACAGCGAGGCGTTGGGAGGTCCCCGTCCGGATCCTCTCCGGGCTGAGCAAGGAAACTGGACTGAGCCATGGCGCCCGGGCCTGGGTGGCGGGTCGCGGTCCCTCCAGCGGGGCAGGAGCGGGTCCCCGCCAGCATCAGCAGCCCAGTGCAGTGCGTGGTCCTGCCGGCTGCTATAACCTCGTGGATGTGAGTCTCTTCATGCCCCTGCGTTGAGCCAGGCTGGACGACAACACCGGCTCCAGCCGTGGGGCCTGAGGGGTTCTGTTGAGAGCAAAGTATGTGGCGGCCATCGCGCCCTGCAAAACGAAGGGAGAAGCCTGCTGAGCATGGTGCCCACCTCCTGGGAACCTGGAGTAGGCACCTCTCTGAGTCTGTTTCCCCTCCACACAGCGGGAGGGGAAGACCCCTGCTGGGCCACTGGAGTGCTGAGTGCAGTGAGCTGGCTTCTGTCCCCAGCACACTATGGGGCCCTCCTCCATAAAAGCGACTTTGCTCTCGTTACCGCGTCCATCTACCACCCCATGCCAACCTCGCACTGTGCTTGTGACTTGGGGTAAATATTTCAGACTCGCATGGAGCCCCCCAGGATGAAGTCAAAGACCCCCACTTCTGGCAATGGGGCCAGGTCTGCTCTGCGGCCTGCTGGGTCTAGAGGAACACAGCCGTGACAATGGCCAGGGTCTGTCCACCCCCAGCTTTGCCATTCTGAGGAGCCTGGACGGACATGTGTGGCTGGGTTTATCCTGGAATAGCTCTGAAGCCTTGGGCTGGTCTAGAAGGGGCAGCTCCTAACTGCATGACCCCAAGGCCTGCGTGGCTGGGGGCAGTCCACACTTCTCAGAAGAGGGGTCCTACCCCGAATACAGGGCCACCCGTGAGATGATGTGATCATCTGTAGAATAGGAGCCTCGGCAGGGTTTATGTCAAATATTGGAGTGTGGTACCAGGGGCCCACGGTCTCACACATTCTACTGAGATGAAGGGCTCACAGGGAAGTACTAACATCGTAACCTAAGAGGTGTGTGTAATGTTTCTGGAAGGCTGTACAAGACGGGATGGAGCAGCTTGATAAGCAGCCCTAATGTGCTAATGTGGTATGTTGCCACAATAGTGGATCTGATACAAGACTGGCCTCAGCCCTCCACGGGCCACCCTGAGACCTGGGGGTGGTGTGGCCTCAGTCCTTCTGCACGCAGGGCTCCAAGCAGCCACCACCAAACACGTGAGGTGGGACCTGCCTGTTCCTGCAGTGTAGACCCCCCCAGCCCTGTGGTTGTCCATCAGTCTATCTGGATGGCACAAGAGGGCACCAGCGCATCATGACTGAGGGGACCAGAAGCCACCGCCCTGTTCTAGGTCAGTTCAAGGACACACGACTGCAGGGACTCGGAAGTAATAGCTGTGCCACAAGGTCAGAACAAATAAGGTTGGGGGCTGTCAGATGGCAAGGTCTACCATGACACATTAAAGAAACAAGCAGCTACTCCGTGGGTGAAAAGCTCTTGATCCTGGCAATAAGACATCCTTGCTGACGTCTGCTCTGAGCACTGCTGGGCGCGTCCTGGTCTTTGCTCCATCTCCAGCCTGGTTCCATGGCCCCTAGGTCTCAGGACACCAATTTAAGAGGCAAAGCCAGGTTCCACGCTGCATGTGCCATGGGAAATCTATTAGGAATATTAAGTGAGAGAGCAGCGTGCAGAGCTGGGGTCTGCAAACCAGGGCCCTTGGGCCCACCCAGCAGCCGCCTGTTTTTGTAAAGAAAGTTTTACTGAAATGCAGCCACATGCATCCACTTAGGAATTGTCTAGGGCTGTTTCTGGGCTACAATGGAAGAGTTAAGTAGCCGAGACAGACATTTGGCTCAAAAAGCCTAAAATATTGATTGTCTGGCCTTTATGGAGAAGTCTGTAGACCTCTGGTCTAGAATCGAGGGCTTTGGAACCTGGAGTTGGTCCAGGCTTGAGATTCCCTCCCTCTGCGTGTCACATCTCTTTCCATCTCTCTGTCTCTCTCTCCTCCTTCCCTCTCTATCTCTGTCTGTCTCTCTCTGTCTGTCTGTCTCTTCTTCTCCCTTTCTCTCTGTCTCTCCCTCTCTTTCTCTCTCCCTCTCTCCCTCTGTCTCTGTCTCTCTCTTTCTTACACGCACACAATGAAGCTGTTAAGGAATGTTAACAGAAGTTGTAACTTACGGAGTTTTGTGTGTCACTGATCGTAGCTGGCAAAATGTGTAAAAGTAAATAAATTAGGGATACCTATTTGTGCCTGTTATTGGTTCCCTTTCTGCCTACTCTGACTTCTTTAGGTAAATTGCGAGGGATCAGAGCAACTTTTCTGGGTCCCCCCCCCCACCGTTTTAGTCTCATGACCACCGTCGGTACCTTAACCAGGTGGACGTCTTGTCTGCTGAGCTGGTTTTGGGATAGGTACTCCCTGTTCACAATCCACGGGTGTTTCAGGACTTGCACTGCCGTCAGGCGCTGCTGAGGATCCACGTGGAGCATCTTGGATACAACGTCCTGTGAGGAAGGTGAGAGGGGAGGAAGGGAGATAATTATAATTGGTGCTGGTTCACAGAGTCTTGCTGGCAAAATTCCTTTTCTCTCCCTTATGGCAAAACCTCACCACTGCTCTGAGAGCGAGTCTTTGCATTTTGGGGTCAAATGTTTACTTTCAGGTTTATAAGTATGTGAATGGTTTTTAAATTTTAACCAGCACCAACTTAGCAGTTCACCCGGGGCTTGTACTGTATTAAAGATTTTATGTCTAAAGAGAAACCAAACGTGGAAATGTTAATGATGCGTGTAAGTTACTGAATACTATGTTAGTAAAAATGATATCCTTCCAAACAGAGAAGTTGAAATAATGAATATCCCACAGATATAAACCAATTCATAACAATGTACATAGTTGCATTTTTATCAGGACTATTCACAAATATTTGCTACAAATAATCACCAACCACAGAACTGACACTCTGTAGCCATCACGTATGTGCAACGAGCTCCTGTCCCAGAGGTGATTCTCTCATTTGACTGTAAAGTCCTAACACTAAAAACTCCTAAAATTGACTTGAAGACAGAGGTCCACTTTACATGTTGCAACACACATACGTATGTGTACATATGTATACACATACACACAATCACACCTGTGATTTGCATCTGCAGAGCACTCATGAGAGCATCTTCACACGTGATGTACCTGTCCTTGGGAGTCATCAGGATCATCTTTGGGGGAAGAGGGCGAATATTATTTTCCTATTTGTAGATAAAGATGCTGATGTTTATAGTTGTTGACGCAGAGCCCAGGGAGACCCACGACGAGAATCCAGACTTTTCCACTAGCCTACTCTCCTCCCTTTAGTGTTCCCACCACATTCGAAATGAAATGAAATGAATTGGAGTATATGCGTAATGTGAAGTTGAATTACTCAACAGAATTTTTGGTCATAAACCACAATAAAGAAATACTATGTACTAACACAATATCCTTTTTCTATAGAGCAATCCAATGCCATTAAAAATTTGATAATATTAATCTTGGTAACTTCTGGAAACAAATATCTCTTGGAAGTATGGTTGTTGTCATTTTCCAGGTGTAAAAATGAAAACTGAGACATCCTTATTGACTTGCTCAAGACAGTGCATGCTGAATGCAGATAAAGTAAAAACATAAGAATCCATAGGCTTTCCCTGTTTTTGGAGTACTGAAGGTTTTGTTATATGGTGAGCACAGAGAGGGAAAAAGGCAGAGAGGGAGCGAGGGAGGGGAAGATATGGTGGTGAAGGGGCAGGAAGAAGTTGGTAAGGTCCTGGGAGGCCCTGAAGCCCTCTGCCCACAGCAGCGACCTTGGTAACGCATCCTTGTCCTTGACTTCCCAGACAACTTCTCCTTGTCCCCAACTTTTACTTCAGAGATCACCTCCCAAAGAAACCACCAGCACCCAAGTCCTGCTCTGAGGCTCTACTATGGGAACCAGAAGTAAGACAATTCCCATACCCATTTGACACAGAGTGGATAGAAGGGAGCACTGGGAGTGTCAGGCTCTGACACATGGGAAGTGCTCACTAAATGCCAGCTGCCATCACCTCTGCCATCACCTCCACCATGACCTACGCTATCACCTCCACCATCTCCTCCACCATCCCCTTGGCTACTTCCTCTACCGTTTCCTCCACCATCATCTCCACCATCTCCTCCATCACCTCCACCATCATCTGTACCATCTCCTCCATCACCTCCACCATCATCTGTACCATCTCCATCATCTCCTCCACCATCATCTCCACCATCTCCATCATCTCCTCCACCATCTTCTTCACCATCATCTCCTCTGCCATCACCTCCATTGTCTCTGCCACCACCTCGATCACCACCACCTCTGTCATTTCCATCACTTCCACTACCTCTTTCACCATCACCTCTGCTATCTTCTCTATCTCCACCATCACCTCCATCAGCATCTCTGCCATTTCCTCCATCATCACCTCTGCCATCTCTTCCACCATCACTGTATGAGGTCACACAGTGATGGTGATGGCAGAGTTGGGATCAGGACCCAAGATCTTCTACTCTTCTTCCAGCCATTTTACATTAACACACGAAGTAGACTGTTGATGTTGTCTCTTGCTACTGGTTGGATTATGATTCACTTTTTGATTAGAGAAGAATTTGATGATCTGAACGAAAAAAGACTAAGTCTGATGGACCAAAGAAATAGGGCTGGTCACAAACAGTGCAGCTGCAGAGAAGCCCAAATGCAAAGTATTTTAAAATAACAGAAATACACTTCTATACCAGAGCTCTACTTGATCAGTCTGCGAACATTTGGGGAAATCCTTTTGCAATGTCACTAAAAATGTGATGAATAATTTTATGTGTCCATTTGGTTAGGCCGTGGTGGTACCCAGTGTTCGGTCAAACACCAGTCTCGATGTTTCTGTGAAGGTCTTTCTTAGATGAGATTAACATTTAAATCAGTTGACTTTGAGTAAAGCAGATTATCCTTCACAATGTGGGTGGGCCGCCTCCCATCAGTCGAAGGTATTAAGAAGAAAAAAAAGACTGGAGTTCCCAAGGAAGAGGGAATTCTGCCAGGAGACAGCCTTCAAACTCAAGCTGCAACATCTACTCTTCCCTGAGTCTCCAGTCTGCTGGTCTACACTGCAGATTTAGGACTTACCAGCCTCCACAATCATGTAAGCCAATTCCATAAAAATAAACCTCTTTGTCTCTGTCTCTTTCTGTCTCTGTATTTCTATATTTCCATATACGCATACAACTATTGGTTTGATTTCTCTGGAGAACACTAATACACCAAGACTATAGAAAACGTGAATAGTGCTATAAAATTTTTGCGAAAACAATTTATTTTAGCTGAGCGGCTTAAAAAAATCTATAAGGATAAAATATGTATATTATTTATGTGACAGCTGTCCTCCAGCTTCCTCACAGATAAAATGGTTACTATAGAATCTCCATACCTAAGAATTAAGAATATTGGGAAATGAACTCACCTTGGCTGCATCAGATATGGAATCCCAATTTCCCCCAGAAAGTGCATATTTCCCACTGCCAATCCTCGCCAAAATCTCCTCCGGGGTATCATCTGGTCCATTTGCAAAAGGGGTAAATCTGGGCAATGAGAGAATTGATGATAATGAGCTTCCATTTTATAGTCCAAAATAAAGTTCACAATTTGATATTGCCACTTTGTTGTTAAAAACAAGAGCTTTTCCATTGCCGTTATGCTCCAAATCCAGGATTCGTGGTAAAGCATAATTTATTTCTTAATGCTACACCCATTTTCCTACACGGTCAATGCCGTAGGTTGATAAGGCAAGTGAAACAGCTCTGTGGACCCAATGAGGAGCCCTTCTGGACCATTTCTGGCTTCCCTGCTGACTGTGTGTTAGAGTGGCTTGCCCAGTGATTTGGTCTCCATGTTGATACTGTGCTATAATGATGAGAGCTGAGATGTGAAGTCTGAGAGATCCATGGGTTCTTTGATAAATTAATTTTTTGAGCCTCAATTGCAAAATGGTAGAATAATATACTCACAGGGCTCTGTGGCAGTGATAGGCACAGACACACATAACATGGGTACAGTACTTGTCCTATTGCTAGTGCGTGACAGATGTTTGTTCTGTCACCCCATAGCACAAACCAGGGCATGTCAGTCTCTGCCTTCCTAGAAAAGGAATTACGTGCGATTCTAACAGCACTTCCCTTAGTGGCAAAGTTTGCGACCCTTGTTTTATGGACAGGCAAAGCGAGCATTAGAAGAATGACAAAGTGGGCCATCAGGAAGGCACTGCGAGGCCTCCCTTCGTGTGGCAGACCTCCAGGCACGGCTCCAGGCTCAGGAGCTGCTCTCCTTTCACTGCGGACACTAATTACTCATTTATTATGAAACACCTCATGAAGGCCACAGAACACTGGTGATTCTCATTCATTCATTCATTCTTGCCTGCTTTGCCATAGGAAACAGCACTGTAGGATCTAGAGCACCCTTCTCTTTTCCCTCCACTCAAGTATTCATGAAACTTAAAAACGCTGGGGACCAGTGGATTTCTTAGGATTCTAGATCTTCCTGGCTGGAAGCAGCCTTAAATATTATGCAATGATCTCTTCTCATGCAAAAGTCGGGGAAGTGAGGTCAATAAAGACCAAGGATTCAGCCCAGGAGCAGAGCTCATGAGGGACTGAGCTCAGGTTGGAAGGAGATGCTCAGATGGCAGACCCGCCCTCTTTCTACAATAGCAGGTGTCTCGTGTGTCTTGTGGCCACCAGAGTCGGTCACAGAGCTGTTAACCGGCTGCTCTCTCCAAGATGCTGTCTGACCTTGAAGATTTTATGGGTACTTCCTGGCTCAAGAGGATGTTTTTAAGGAAAGATGGTGAGACCTTTTAAGAGAGTGGGTTCGTGCAGAGGAGAGAATGTGGACACATGATCAGAGGCTTGGGCTTTTGTTCATGAGCTGCATTCTCTAGCCCCAGTTCCCCAATTCTGGGGACACATTTTAAAGAAAATGCATGGCTAAATTTCTTATCCTTGTTCTCAGGTGTCCTGAAAGGCACTAAGGAACTCTGAAAGAGTTCACTGAAGACCTGTGAAGGTTTGCCCACACCCCTGCACTGGGGACAGCTGTAGGGACCTCTGCCTCAGGCAAGAATGCCACTGAATACTGCCATCTCTCTGAGAGTTTGCATTACCCCGCCAGCATGGTGTATAACAGGATCCCCAAACTCCAGATGTCACACGCCGCATCATAGCCTTGTCGCTTCAGGACCTGGGAGGGAAAGAGTGGAGCACAGATAAGCACTTTGTGAAGAAAATTCAAGCTCATGGTATGTTGTTCTGATGGGACCATGAGCACAGCAGGGTGGGGGTATGGGGAATGTCTTCAGGGAGACCGTCATTTATTTATTTTTTTTATTCTTAATTTTTTTAAGGTATGTTTTGTGGTGAGGAGGATTGGCCCTAAGCTAACGTCTGTTGCCAATCTTCCTCTGTTTTCTTTTCTCCCCAAAGCCCCAGCACATAGTTGTATATCCTAGTTGTAGGTCCTTCTAGCTTTTCTATGTGGCATGCCAGCAGAGCATGGCCTGATGAGCGATGTGTAGGTCTGCGCCCAGGATCCAAACCCGTGAACCCCGGGCCACTGAAGTGGAGTGTGCGAACTTCACCACTTGGCCACGGGGCCAGCCCTGAGATTATCATTTATTAAGGCAAAGGCCCTCTAATGCCCTGCAGTAGGATTTACCAAAGACTAGCACACACACGGGGAGCCACAGCTCTTGAAGGACACATGGCAGATAGATTGAAAAGGAAGCATTTAATTTCTTAAGGCAGAAGAATTTTTTTTATTATATATCCATAGCATAAAATTTACCGTCTTAACTATTTCTAAGAGTGCCATACAGCGGCATTAAGCACATCCGCATTGTTGTGCAACCATCACCACCATCCGTCTCCAGAACTCTTTCATCTTCCCAAACTGAAGTCTTTCCCCTTTCTCCCTCCCTCAGCCCCTGGCATCCACCATTCCACTTTCGTCTCCATGAACTTGACTCCTCTAGACACTTCATATAAGCAGATCACACAGTATTTCATATAAGTGGATCATACAGCTTTTGTGTCTGGCTCATCACACTTAACATAACGTCTTCAAGGCTCATCCATCCAAAAAGGACGGGATTTCCCTCCTTTTTAAGGCTGAATCATGTTCCACTGTACAGATGGACCACATTTCGTTCATCCATTCATCTGTCTATGGACACTTGGTTGTTCCCACCTTTTTGGCTATCGCGAATAATGCTGCTTTGAACGTGGGTGTACAAACAGCTGTTCTTGTCTCTACTTTCAACTCTTTGGGGTTTATATCCAAAACTGGAGCTGCTGGATTGCATGGTGATGTTTAATTTTTGGAGGAATGGATAAGACAGAAGAGTTGTTGTGAGTCCCAGGATGACATCCTTCAGTAGAGAGCAATTCTCTGATGTATTCATAGTTGAATAACAAGAAAGTGAGCAGCATGCGTGCTCCTGGATTACTGTAGATCATTAGATTTAGCATCAATGTGGAGTCAGGAGAGCTGCATTCAGTTTCCTTAGACATGACAGCAAGGATTCCAGCCTTTCCTCTTTGTATCCCTGACACCATGCACTGTGCCTGGAGCGTGGTAGGAGTTCAACCAAGCATATGTGAATGAACCGAATGTTCATTGTCAAACCCTTTCTTCATAGTTCACTAGCTGGGCAATCTTCGAAAGTCACTTCAACATGCCGAGCCTGTTTGTTTTCTTAGCCTGTGAAATGCAGCTAATAGTATCTACCGTGTCCACTTCACATGGTGCATGAGGATAATAGTAAGAAATATTGGTAAACAGCTTTTTCTCTTTTTAAAGATTGGCACCTGAGCTAACATCTGTTGCCAATCCTCTTTTTTTTCCTTCTCCCCAAAGCCCCCCAGTACATAGTTGTATATTCTAGTTGTAGGTCCTTTTGGCTCTGCTGTGTTGGACACCGCCTCAGCATGGCTTGATGAGCGGTGCTATGTCCGCACTCAGGATCCAAACCAGTGAAACCCCGGGCTGCCAAAGCAGAGCGCGTGAACTCAACCTCTCAGCCATGGGGCCGGCCGCAGTAAACAGCTTTGTAAACGGTAAAGTAACATACCAATTTAAGGCATTCCATAATCACTAAAATCTCTCAGACAGCTCGTAGACCCACCACTAGGTGCCAGCATGCCTTTCTCTTAGGACTGGCTGTTCGCTCTATTGCGCCCATGCCCGCACAACTCTGGTACAGTTTCATCAACAGCCAGAAGGATGCACACAGACTCTAATGTCTGTTTTCATTTTCCTGACCCGTCTCCACCCACTCAGCAATGGCAGCCTCTACCGTTCCAGTCTTGCACTTACGATCGTCTCCAGTTTGGTTGCTCTTCTGAAAAGCAAGAAACTGGACTTGTCTTCATAAACCTATCAGTGACTTCAGAACCTGATGGGGACAATCCAGGAGCCTGGGAAGGGAGGAGTGTTCACGATGCTGCGGCCGAGGTTCTTGGTTCTCTGAGATGAGGGGCGGGAGCAGAAAGCCCTTAGGATTTACAGGAGCTCTCATCTGCCAATCACTAGGGAACCCTATTGTTAAAATCCATAGCTGCTGACTTGCTTCTGTCATGGAAAACAATCAGGAGTAAGAATTCTGGCACAAAGTCCATAAACTTTGCTGTCTCTCTCAGTGCCATCGTAGGTAGATTTCTGATCATAGATGACCCCTTAGCCCCCTTCCTGAATATAGGAGACCGAAGGCACAATTTCTCACTGTAACTCCTAACAAATATGTAGATTTAATCCACCCAGTCTACAGCGCCATGACAATTTTACAGGAAAACGTCACCATTACAAATTTTACAAAAAGGAAAATAAAATGATAAAATAACTGTGTTTCAGCAAGATCAGTGGCTGATTCAAAAAAGACTGAAGCTTCTCATTCTAACATCACTGCTGAACTAACTCAAAATGCCTCTAATCTACCCAACAATCTGGTTACTTCGCGAGTAGGGGAGAGCCCGCGCCCTCTCGGGGGACTGACAGCCTGTCTCTCCCTGGTTAACGGATCTTCTTACCTCTGGGGCAACGAAGTTTGCCGTGTAGCAGGGTGTCATCAGCAGCCCATTCTCGGCTCGCAGCTGCTTGGCAAACCCAAAGTCACAGATTCGGATGGATTCGGGGTTTCCAGACTCATCCATGTACAGTATGTTACTCGGCTTCAGGTCTCGATGCACGACCTGTAAAGGCAGCAGGAATCACACCTAACTCGGGGGCCCAGAGAGGAGCAGGAAGGAGAAGGGGGTACACTCCCAAGATAAGGGTTTATTCTGGAATCTGTTATCCTGAGCAGGTCCTGCAGCAGGAAGCAATCAGCTTGGATGCTATCCCTTAGAGGGGTCCTCCCTTCTCTCTTTCTCTCCATTCGGGGACCCAGTACAAACCCTTCTGACGGTGAATAGAAAATTTGAATGAATGAATAAATAAGCAGCTATCCAAGATGAGGGAGCAGCTTGCTGGGGTCATTACATAAAAGGAAATGGGGTGAGTTCAGGTAACACGAATAAAGATTTCTAAAGATAAGTATTTACCAGGTGCCTGACATGTTCCAAGCAAGGGGAGGTGCCAGGTACCCCTGTGAGTGACGCAGACCAGGAACCTCTGTCACGGGGCATATGACCAGAGGATGAGGATCAAGAAATCGCAGAGAAACCCTAAAGCTGCACCTGCACTGAGTGAGGTGTGGGTGCTCTGGGCACGAAGGACGGGATCAGCGAAAGCTGTAACAATGGCAAGGCCAGTGACACTTCAAAGCTGAGCAGCTATTTAGGACACAAAGCGACTTCTTCTGCAGGGGACAGAGGCCGATTGTCAGAACATGGGCGGGCGTGCCTTCCCGCAGCTTGGAACCTGCACGTCTCCATTGTCCTGTTGCAATCCAGTGAGAGGATGTAGGAGGGAAATTAAAGGGCACATGCAGGCAGCTGGCTTGGTTTACAGAGGCCCTGAGGGCAGGGACATGAGGGAGTTTGGTTCCAGTTCCATCTTTCCCCTCGTTAGATAGAGGCAAACCTGCAAAACCATCATCCACAGGGCTTCCTCTCGAGTTTGACTGTCCTGGGAAAACCAGGAGATGCTTAATACGCCCGACTGCCAGGTGAGCACACAAAACGGACCCGTGGTATGGTCCTGGAGGAATATCCTCCTGTGCAGAGGCGGCTGCATTTTAAAAGCTATGACCACAGGCACACAGCTGGTCAAGGAAGTAACATGTGTATCAAGAGAGGTGCTGAGAAGAGCTGAGGGCAGGAGAAGAGGTGGGGAACCATGTGACTGCCTCCTGGCGAGGCCAAGTCTGGGCTGAGAGCTTGGAGTCTGGAAGCCAAGTGCCAAGTCGGAACCCGGCTCGGTCACTGCCTCTGTGCATCCTTGGGCAAGATGCTTGACCTTTCTGTGCTCTAGTCTCCCCATCTGCACAATGGGCGTAATCCAGAGTTGAGGACTGCAGAAATGAAGAGCTTAGAGCAGTGCCTGGAACGTGGTGGGGGCTATGTGAACCTTACTATTACTGCCTTTTTATTGACAGTATTCCTGTGTGTTGGTTAAAGAATTCAATTTTAAATAGGGCAAGTGATGAAAATTCCAACACTCCCCTTTATCAAGCCCAAAGCATTTTTTTTGCTATAAGTGGGCCAGGCAGATGTAATTTCTTTACCGGGCTCCTGGATTTACTATGTGTACAATGATTTTAGACACAAGAGGGATGATTGTGATACGGGAAGAAGCCAAGGATGACCTGAGTTCCCAGCTCTGAGCTCATGAATCCTCCTTGATTTCAGCTTCCCGTGTCCCGTGTCCCCTCTCCTAACGAGGCAGCTCTGGGAGAGGGCGGTCTTACCCCCTGGGAGTGGAGGTAGTCCATGGTCTTGGTGATGGTGCACAGGACATCACTGGCCTCCCGCTCTGAGAAGTACCTCTGCCGGAGGATGCGATCCAGGAGCTCCCCACCGCGCATCAGCTCCATCACGAGGTACACGAACTTCCCGTCGTCGTAGACCTGGGAAGTCGAGAAAGGAAGGGCATGCAGACCTCAGGGACTATGCAGCCACTCATGGCCACCCTGCCCTTGCAGGTCCCTTGTTCCTGGGAAGCAGAGGCAGCTCCAGAAGGGGCAGAAGGGGAAGTCAAGAAGCAGAGCCTGGGGTCACAGTGCTCCCCTGGGAGTAAAAACAAGACTTCTGTAGAAACTGAGCGAATGGCCATTGTAGTCATACCAGACGTGACTCTTCTTAGGACAAAAACAGCTTTAATAATCTGCTGCTAAGCAGGGAATGAGTCAGCGAGGCCAAGAGCTAATAATTGCATGGATGGGATTTTAGCTGAAATGAATCCTGGCCCTGCCCTGGCTGCCTGAGGGAGAGGTCCTCAGAGATGGAGCACGTGGATGCAGCAGCAGCTCTCCGGGGCAGAGCTATTCCAGCTTTAATGTGCATATCACCTTGGAGGGGATCTTGTTAATGGTAGGTTCTGACCGAGCAGGTCTGCATGGAGCCTGACCCTGCATTTCTGACAGTCCTCTGGGCCTGGACAAGACGGAGCAGCCAGCCCCTGGAGTCCTGACAGGAGCGGGGGGCTGAGTCAGAGCGAATTTACCAGATTGCCGTTGTGCTTTTATTTCAGAAAAGCAATAGAAAAAGAGAGCTTTTCCCATACTAGCTTCAATCTAATTAACTTAAAAACAAAACTATGCTCTGCCTCTTTTCATGTCACGCTGTGTGTGGACCAATTGCCCCGCCTGTGGGTGCCCAAGCGTGGCGAAGAACTTGATGGAAATGGAGGAAAGCACCTAAATACGATTACTTTTGTTAGTTTACAAATCAATGAATTTTCAGAACAAGTTACTAAAATAATTGGCCTGACTCTGAACTCAAGAAAACATGGAAAGTTAATCTTGGCGTTATTTATTTCCAAGTTTATGAACTGAAAGCCTCTACTTTTGAGAATGTACACATGAGCACATCATGGATTTGGAATGGCTCATCCCAAGCATAATAAAAGTGTCCGGAAATGCTTAGGGAGCATTCAAATTAGTTGATTTCGCTTTGTGGATCTTCACACATACATAAAGAACAAAATGGCAAGGGAAGTGACCTTGCGTGGAGGTGACTGCAACCCAATAGGAATCAAACGAGGCTGCAGTTTAAGCTTTGTTCACATAAGGAATTTGTTTCAAGATCTCCCAGAACTGAACTGGCATTTTGAAGGTCACCTACTCCAGGAATTTACGGGGCCCGAAGGGAAATCGAGGCAGCCCCAATATCTTGAGGGTTTGGGTTCATGATTCTGGAATCATTCTGGAGTTTGGGGGTAAAGATGGAGAGGAAGAAAGCCTTTCTCCCTTCCCTGACCCCAAATACTCAGACTCTGGGCCATTATGGTATGCTGTGGCGCCTCCTGACGGCTCCTGTGGCTGGTTCCTGCCCCTTTCTTCTCCCAGAGAAAGGAGCACCAATCGCCCGACAGAGAAAGCAGAGGAAGCATTAAAGAGCAGCACAGCCAGAACTCCAGATCCGGAGTCTCAGATCTGACCCAGCCCAGCTCATCAAGTCCACTCTCTCCACCTCTGTCATATTTAGGAAAGACGAGGAAAAATAACACATCTGGATCAGAATTCACACCAGCTGTCTTTTCCTCTTTTATTCAAGCACCTTACGTGATTTGGGAGGAGTAGAGGCTGTGTGCTCTCAACGGGGATGCGAATCAACGGTCCAGCCGGAGAGGCTAACCAGCTGCCGTGTGATTCCAAGAGCATGCGGGAGAAGCCGGCTTCGGCACGTGCTCCCTGGACGCAGCGAGCAGTGGTCGAACCTGCAGAAAGCTAGCTTTCGGTGCCAGTTGAAGAAACAGAAAGCACAAGCGACACGGTCGCTGCATGAAGACCACTTACGTCTTTGAGGGTGATGATGTTCGGGTGCTGGCCGTACCTCAGCAGAATCTCAATCTCTTCCGAGGGGTCTCTTTTGCTCTTATCGATTATCTGGAACAAACAGCATGGGATGAGGCTTGGGCCCTTTCTGCCTCCTCCTCCCCTCGAGCTCGCGCTCAGTCAAGATAACTCATGATTGCCTAGAAATTCATGGCAATCCATTCTTTCCCAACCTGCATAAGATCAACATTTTTAAAACAGAGGGTACAACCTGTCAGATATTAGTTTTAAGATATTACAGGGTTGAATGGAGAAGGGCGGGTTTGGGGAGCTCACGCAGGCACCACCCAGTAAAGGAATATGCTTTTCAACCACCATGGGTGGCTCTGGGCTCGGGGCCTGCGCTCTCTGCTCCATCCAAAATGACCCTCCTGTGAGGTCAAGGGCCTGGGTCTCACCAAGGACACCGGGCTGGCATGGATGCTGAATCTGCTGCTGTGGCTTACACATACAACTCTCTGTCTGGTTTCTATCCCTTCCATCACTCAGCATTTGTGTCCCATGTCTTAGGATAACAGATAAAATCATTTTACCCCATGAAAACAGATGGCTTCTAATGACAGGGTGTCATGAATAAAAGCCCACCTTGAAACAGAGAGTCATCTGTTGCTAGATCATGGCTAAAACCTCTGGAAGTAGCTTCATTATGCCCTTGCCCCTCTTTTATGGGGATGGACCTGGTGGCGGTAGTGGACCCATTCATATGAAATCTCCAGCACATGTTGGAAACGACATTCAGTATAGAAGAGTCGTTCATACTGTTCTCGTACATTAGTTCCACCCAATTTTATAACATTCACTATTTGGAGAATGTGCAATCATTTTACTTCTAGAGTATGATGGAGGTTTGCTTTCAATTTCTTTCATGTCAAAAACTCTAAGTGGAACTCTGCATAAAACGCAACCTCTTTCCTTTAGATGAACAAAATGCTTGGGTAGCCTTCGACCCGCTGTTGGCGCTTTGCGCTGGTCACCCTCCCTTCCCACCCTTTCACTGTTATGAAAGATTGCCATAAGGCCAGTTCTTCTCTCCCCATCTCTATCTTCTTCTTTCTTCTCTCTCCATCTTGGTCCACTGCCAAGCTCTGACGACATCAGTGCCCTGGGGTTGTGAATCCAATGACACATGTTGTCCAACAGGAAGAAAGTTCGATTCTTATTCTTGACACAGCATTCTTCTCTTCTTGCTACATTTAATTCCACTAAAGTTTTCACAATGAGACCAGGATTACTTCTATCATTGAAATAAGCCAACAGATAATGCAACCTTCTAGAGGAGAAACGTGTGTGTTTTATTTTTGCTTGAGGAAGATTGGCTCTGAACTAACATTTGTGCCAATCTTCCTCTATTTTGTATGTGGGATGCCACCATAACATGGCTTGATGAGCGGTGTGCAGGTCCGTGCCCAGGATCTGAACTGGCAACTCTGGGCCACCGAAGTAGAGTGTGTGAGCTTAACCACTACACCACCGGGCTGGCCCCAAGAAACATTTTTAAAGGCTCCTTCAATGGGAAAGGGGTTTCTTAATATGCTGGTGCAGAGCTGGCTGCTGGGAGGCAGATATCTATGCTGCTTGCATTGCATGTTGACCAACAGGGTTCTGGAACTCTCTCTGCCCCAGCTGCCTGCAGGGACATGGAATCTTTATGAGCTGTGATCTTCTCTTTGCAATTTGAGAAGATTAAAATGCACTAGTGGATTTAAAAAAAAATTAGTAGTATATTCTTTTTTTTCGAATAAAATTTTGTGATAAAAGAGATGTCTTCTTAGCATAAATCTGTTTTATCACCCTCACAGTGGAATAGGGTGCAGGATAAACAAGAAAGAGGAAGGCTTTTCTCTACTGCCAATGGCCCTGGGGGCAGGGCAGGTGGCAGTTACTGGACCAGAGGAGGGGCTGCAGGGAGAGGGTGTCCAACAGGAGCTGGGGGCTGTGGCAGGGGAAGGCTCATCTTCCTCCCCCCTCCTCCCTCCTGAGGTGTCTCCCCGTGGCAGAAATCACATGAAGCCAGAGGGCAGGCAGGGGGCCCTAATGGCCAACCTCCTGGCCTCCCAGCACAGGGAGGTGGGGAGGAGGGTTTGCACAGGAAATGAGACAGTCAGCCCGGAAGGGAAGTCCCCTCTAGCACTGTGGCAGAAGCAGTTTCTTACACCTGTCCTTCTGGCTTTCCGCCTTTCTCCCCTGGTTAGGGCCATCTCAAACCCAACTTGAGCTGACATGGGTCTGACACACAGCTGCAAATTCTGTTCACACCCAGTGTTTTGATCCTGACTGGTGTCAGCAAGTGCTGTCTGCTTTTACCCACAAATCTTTTTTTTTTTTTTTCGCCAAAGGTAAGAAAGAAGAGTGCTAACAGAGACACTGAGCAGTGGGGCACGATTACTGGTCCCTAAGCACAAAGCCGCAGTCTGTGCTGGGGGATGGCAGAGCCTGGAGAAAGGTTCCGACGTTGTTGAGACACGTCAAGGAATGAATTTCTTCTTTGTGGGGTCAGTTTCTCGGGATTGTCATTGTTAGACTTGCTTCTAGTTCAAGCAAGTTCTGGTGGATCGAGTTCCTTGTTTTGACAGTAAAATCATCTTATAATCTTTCTTATGCAGCAAAACCCAGGGAGCATTCTCAGTGTACATGTTCATGAACAAGGCTTTCTCTGTGTGTTGAAACTCAGATAATAATGACAGGGGCCAGCCCCGCGGCTGAGTGGTTAAGTTCACGCGCTCTGCTTCGGCAGCCCGGGATTTCATTGGTTTGGATCCTGGGTGTGGACATGGCACCACTCATCAGGCCATGCTGAGGCGGCGTCCCACATAGCACAACCAGAGGCACTCACAACTAGAATATACAACTGTGTACTGGGGGGCTTTGGGGAGAAGACGGAGAGAAAAAAAAAGATTTGGCAACAGATGTCAGCTCAGGTGCCAACCTTAAAAAAAAAAAATAATGACGGACCACAAAGGATTTGAGAGGAATGGTCTCGCTCTCATTCTCCTCTGGCAAAAGCCACAGAGCACAGGCCACTGCCCAGAGGTCAGCCACACACCATGGCTGGTAAATAAGTCTTTTGCATGTTGCTATGTAACGAGCTTTACATTTCCACTTTCCGTAGGGAGGTTAAGTAGGAATCCCCAGGAAACAAGTCTGGCCCCAACAATGGATGGCAGGCAACAATGATTTTCCTTCGCAGGTGAAACATATAGGAATGTATCAAATACATTTTTATTCCTGGTGGCTGAAGATGGGAACAGGACTGGACGGGACGTCAACACCATTAACACGCTTTTTCTTCTTCCTTTTTGGCATCTGTATTTCTTCATCTTCCTCTTCCTCATCTCTCTCCAGCACAGCACTGCCATCCTGGGACATTGACTAGCTTGGGGAAATGGACTTTGAGGTGCTAACCGAACAAGATGTGGAGTGAACTCACAGGCTTGCAAAACCCCCTGAGTAGGCAGGGTACTACTGCCGACTTGCGAAAGGATCAACACCATATTTGAAACAAGGGTAGGAGAGCATGTAATCACTTGTACAGACACCTTCTCCTGCACAATTAATTTAAACAAATGACACAGAGAAAGAACTCCAAGTTTTCCTGCCAGAAAAAAATTAAAATTTCCATGCCAATGAGTTTTCCTTCTAAAAATAAGGTCTATTCATGTTGAGCATCTGTCTTAATTCCACTGCTTTTTTGGTTGACAAATTACATGCACAGTATGAAAATGAGCACAGAAACACTCTCGCTGTTTTACTCTGTCTGTTGTGAATACAAATCAGGGCTCCTTCTTGGGAGAGCTTGCCCCAGCGTCAGTCGTGCGCCTATCGGCCACACTTTGTCACTAGAATTAAGAATTGGGTGACACAGACTCTTGCACAATTATAAGGATCTCACTTTGTTTTTACCTGATTCTATTGCAAAAGCAAACGAAGGTATTTTTAATACTGTAGCAAAAATATGCAACTGAAAAGAACACGTGGCTGTCTCTTAAGGCACGCGCTTCCCTCCAGGAAAACTGGGCCACTGCTGATGCTGTACGCCCATCCCCTGCAGGAACCTTTCAGACAAAGAAGAAATTTAAAAAGTGGAACTCTGAATGAAGGGGTGTCTGTGTGTTTGTGTGTTTGACGCTAAAATGGGTCAAGAGGAAAAGCGGCGATGACAGTAAAGCTCATTCAGTATCAGATTCTTCAGTTATGTTGTAGTACTTCTTGCTCTAGCTTCTGGTTCTGTGGTCAATAAAATTCCTAAACGGCTGGATTGTCAGTTCCCTGAGTACAGATTTGTGTTCTCTCCTGGAACCCAGAACTGTGTCTGCCATAGAAAAGCGTTCAATAAAAAGATCATGTCAATGAATGAAAGTAACCCACTTACTGGATGGGGGAATCTAGGCAGAGTGAAATGCGTTCTTATAGACAACAAATGCTCTATTGAATAATTGTATTGTCAGCCCTGACAATAAGAAAGCCAACGAAAGGGATGAAGTGGTTTTGAATTTGAAGAAAAGCTCCCAACTGATATTTCTCTCTTTTAAATAACACTTAACCTTGTCACCACCAAGCATTATAATGGGAGTGTGGGGACAGGAAAAAAGCTAGGAAGCATGTCAGGGGTAGCAAGTGCCATAAAGAAAGGTACCCCAGGCCAAGGAGGATAGAGGGACAGGAAAGGAACCACAGGGTGGTCAGGGACCTACAGGGAATGGGGTGATGGGGCCTTGCTGCCTCCTGCAAGGGGTGGGTTCCAGCTGAGACGGAAAGCCACTGGAGGAGGGTTTGGGGCAGAGGTATCATGAGATTCAACGTATATTGTCAAGGTTTAGCTTTGGCTGCTGTGTGGAAGAGATGGTAGAGGGCAAAGATGGTGCTGGGAGACTGTTAGGAAGCTACGGGAAGCAGAGCAGGCAAGAGATGACATCTGCTTGGACTGGGGTAGTGACAGTGGAGGTCGAGAGAGCCGGCCGGGTTCTAGACTGGAGGGGATAAGAGAGAGAGAGCGAGCAGGCACAGGACGCAACGGTCCAGCCTGAGAAACTGGGAGGATGGAGGGGCTGTTACTGTGATGGAGTGTAGGAGGCAGAATAACGGCCCCCAAAGGCGTCCACATGCTAACCCCCAGAACGTGTGAGTACGTTGCCTTTCATTCAGAAGGAACTCTGCAGAGGGGTTAAGCACGTGGAGATGCCGGGATTACCTGGTTATCAGGTGGACTCGATCTAATCGCAAAGGCATGAGGATAGAGCTAGTAGCAGGAGACATGGCCCTGGAAGCAAGCATTTGTAATGATTCCAGGAGAGGCCATGAGCCAAGGAATGCTGGTGGCCTCTAGAAACTGGAAAAGGCAAGGAAATGGATCCTTGCCATGAAAATCAATGAAGACCACCCAAGGGAACAAGCAGAGGCTGTCTACTCAGAGCTGCTGGAGCAGGGGGGTCGTGTGGCAGAGACCCCAGGCAGGCAGAGGAGTGGGGGAGCCTCCTGGTGGAGAGGGGGGCTCAGGAGGACCCCGATGGAGGCTGTGGGCCTGGGGGAGGTGGGGAGGGCATTCTAGAAGTGGGGCTCCGATGTGGCTGGCGAGGAGAGCAGAATCGGCTTTCTCTGGTTGGTCCTGAGTTGGAAGCAGGGAAAAAAATTAGGGCAGCTGTCAGTTGTTGATCAAGTTCCAGCTATTTGGGGCTGATTGTTACAAAAGTGACTGTGCAGCCTCCTGGACCGTGACCAGAGACAGCAGCCTGGCTTCCTGCAAGTCTGACGCAGGCAGCTGGCTTCCTGGGATGTTCACTGTAGACGAGGGGTTGGTTTCCTAGGCAGGTGGCTGCAGGTTGTGGTGACAGCTCCATCTGTACAGATGTCTGACCACTGTCCGTGCGTGTGCTCAGTCTCTCATTCCCTGGAGCCTCCAGAAGGAAGAAGCCCCACTGACACCTGACATTGGCCCAGGGAGGCCAATTTTGGACTTCTGACCTCCAGGACTGCAAGACATACCTGCATGTTGTTTTAAGCCACGACATTCGTGATAACCTGCAACATCAACGATGGGAAACTAATACTTGGAGGAAGACGGAGGGAGACGTTGTGGTGCGAGATCAGGAATCACGTTTGGGCCACAATGAGCTGAGATGCAGTTAGACACATGGGGGCATCGTGAGTAATTAGGCAGACGCAATGGATGTTTATTACTCACGACCCGAAGAACCTTCCTAAGCAGCAAGCCCGTGAGGAGGTGCTCAATGTGGAGAAATCCATGTGTCAGCCACCACCTTTGAGACATCTTCTGAACCATTAATTTAAATATATTAATTTAAATATACGTGTTTCCCGGAGAATGCACATCCCCGCCTGATTCCACCCAGCAGCTGTGATCAGAGAAAAACGGCTGTGCTGATACATGAGCACGGCAGAGCCGCCTTCCGCTGGGACAGGGTGGAAACACCACTATTTCCCCATCTTTTCTGAATCCCTTTCTTCTGCTGGGAGAGAAGTCTGTCCCTGCTATTTTCCTCAATCCTGCACTTTGCCAACAAAACTGCCCCTTCTCTTCCTTCCTTGTCAGTCTAAATGTTGCCTTCTTCCTTTTCTATTTTATTTGGAACCCGCCACCCCTCCTCCAGCCTCCGTGCCGTGTAATATTCTTTCTCTTGGTTTGCGCTGGGCTGGGAAGGTATTTATGGCTCTGATCTCGTCTCCTCAATGTGTGCCTCTTCAGGTGGTGGATGTGGTTTCTTTTGCAGGACCTGCTCTCCAAACCTTCAACCACTACTCCTCACTGCTTCACATTTCCACATGATTTCTATAAAATAAATGTGTTTTCAGATCCTGATGTGAGGATCAGCATCGTCCTTCACTCTCCAGCAGAACAACCCTCTCCCTTAAAGTAGATGTTATTTCTTAAGTCTCAGGTTGGGGTGACCCTCTGCTTTCTCGACGACTTAACATTCTTCTTGGAGCCTGATATCCTGGAGTCGCCTTGAGTGAAGGTTCCCCTGAGGTGTCCCCCATCAGTCTCAGGTTGAATTCCCAACTTTGTCATTGGGGTTTTCAGGATGCAGTTTCTGAAACGTTGCCCAGAGGATGAGCAGGTGGATACAGATAGGAGCCGGGCCTAGCGATGCCTACGACCTTGGAGCAAAGAGCTGAAACATAGGTCAGTAGGGACTCAGACCATCCAAAAGGCTGTGGGGAACAGGCTGGAGCAGCTGACTGGGGTGGAGGCCCTGGATGGAGGGCCTTACAGGGTGCTGGTGAGAAGCCCACGGCACACAGTGGGCTTGCAGGTAAAGCTGAGGGGGCGGCCTTGCTGTCACTCGGCTCTTACACAGCCATGCCACCACCCCACCAGCAGGGAGCTTGCAAGAAAAGGAACTCAGATCTGATTTCACACAGACTTCCACTTCTACCAGGTACAACTTCACCTTCAAGTTTCAGGAACTTAGATGTTTATAAAAACAATGAATTTTTCTTGCAGGTTGCATGATGTATGCTTTAAATTTATTCTGAAGCCCGACTTTACATTCTCAGCCCATCTGATCTGCATGGCTGTCTCATTCTTTCGTGATTTGGGCATCGCAAGATGCATGAGAGAGTAGCTGGTTGCTGATGTGGTGCATTAGGGCTCCTGCTCCTCAGAAGCAGAGAGGCGGTGCCCTGTGGAGGTGAAGGGCACGCGCTCGCATCTGACTGCTTGGATGGGAAGCAGGCTCTCCCATTTACTAGCTGGTGTCCTTGCGTATGTTGTTAACCTCTGGGTCTCTGTTCTCTCAAGCGGACGATGAAAATAATTACATCACGGGGTTCTGAGGAGTCAATGACTTAACACATACAGAGCATTTAGAACGGCATATAGCATACAGTGAGCGCTATTTACTCTCTTCCTCATCATTGTTATACGATGCAATACACAACGTAATACAATTTGCGACATCTGAATTCTATCTAACGTCAGCTGCTCCTGGTCTCATGAGCTTCAGTCATTGGATCCTTTTGCTGCCTATAAGTTTATGAGGTTCGTGTTTTGCAAAAGAGGACCAAGGTGGCAAAATTGGTACCTCAGGTATGTAAGTTAGCACTATGCCTCTGATGCTACACCCTGCACTATATAAAAACTTGAGTCATTAGCAGACACTGTCCAGCACTCTCTCGAGGTACACCCACGTAAGCTTAGGAGAAGTTGAGACATAAGCAACACAAGGCAACTTTCGTGTAGTCAGTCAGCTCCGACATGTGTATATACGTTTACATATTTCTATGTACTTCCCCCAGCCAACACAATGCCAGGAGCCCTTCCTTTTACACAGATTGGCACTGTCTACAATATATGCCTGATCAAATTAAGCCACAAAGACTCAAAAACAAAATAAAAACAATCTTCTCACTCAATTCTCGCAAAGTGAGTCCAGCACCCTTGACTGAATAAGAAAAGCAATGATTGTTTCCTTTCAGATGCACCTCTCTCCTTCCTTTGAATCCTATGCAGTCGTAGTTTCCTTCTGCACTCAAGAACTGACTCCATTTTAATGCTATTTTAAATGAAAGGTGCATTCACGCCTGGGCATCTATGCAGTTTTATGTCATGTTATTTCTAAGTCGGGTCCAATTTCATCTCCCACCATGAGCCTTACGTGGCTGGTTATGAAAACCTACATTAGACCACCGAGCTGTTTTGTCCCGAGGAAATAGCTCTGAGTTCTTAGAAAGGAGGGCACATCGTTCAACTGTAGCGTGTCTGACAAAGGGAAGAGGAGGCACTGAGAGCACAGAATGCACGAGGCGGGTGCGCCGGCGGGAGGTCCCACACCACGTCCGACCTGAGGGGTGTTTGTGAAGAAGTGAGGGTCAGTACCCCATCTCCACCGTCTGAGGCCAGATTCTGCCAAAAGAAGAGTTGTCGTGTTGTTTGCCACAGCTCGTAGGGAGGAACAATCCTGAGGGTTCAGACTCTGATTGAACCAACTCTGATTGAGTCCCTACTCTCTGTGGGCACTGGGCTAAAGGTTCTGTTAAGCGGTAGCTACAACTGGTCTCACTCACTCTAGGCCCTTGTATAAAAATGCAGCTGAGAATAACGGCCAAACCAGCAGTCGAGTTCACTGGGAATCAACTTGGGGAGATTGGTTTAAATGGAGCCTTAAACGTGGTCAATAGGACGACAGTAATTAGAGTGGCAAAATTAGGTACCGATAAGATACAGAAATAGACAAAGCAAAACACAATGATATTTCCAAGAACAGGAAAAGTATTGCATCCCATACTTGCTCTGAGGCTGCTGGTCTGATCTTCGTGGAGTTAAGAGCTGGCCCTGACCCCTTCTCAGAAGGACCCACACTTGGATTCCCGGCTCCGTCACAGTGAGGGGCTGCCCTGCCCCTGCATAGAGGGTGGGAAGTGCTAAGCTCTTGGTGAGACTGTCATTCTGCTATCAAACAATAAGCAGAGGCTGAACAGAGAAGGAAAACCCCCCTCTCATCTCCCCCATATCAGCCTGCCGGACTTTATCTGCTTGAGCTACCCATCCCCTGACTCCCAGAAGGATGCTCTAGGCTGGGTTCTCAACCTCAGCACCACTGACATTTTGGGCTGGAGAATTCTTTGTGGGAGCACTGGGGGGCTATCCTGTGCACTGCAGGATATGAGGCAGCAGCCCTGGCCTCTGTACACTAGACACCAGCAGTGACTCACACCCCAGTTGTGACAACCAGAATGTCTCTAGACACTGCCCAGTGTCTGCAGCGGGGGCAAAATCACACTGACCGATCATGACTGCCCCAGGCAAAAACCACCGTATTCTGGCCTCAGTTCTATTGTTCAATCAAGATTGCACACTTTTTTTTTCTGCTCGTTACTCAGTGGGGGAGTTTCTGAATCACCCACATCCTTGCATGAGGAGGCCCTGACCGGCTCCGAATGGACTGCTTCTCCAAATGAAACAGACACCCTTTTCCATCCAAGTGTTTGGATAGCTGGGTTTGCAAATTGTTCACGTGGTCGCGGAGAGAGGGGCCGCCAAATTCCAGGGCGTTTGTCAAACGGAAATCTGACTCAGGGGCCAAAGCCGTTGAGCGCCACGTTCTTCCGTCTGTGTTACATTAGAAAACACACTTCATTTTGCTGTTTCCTAGTTGCTCCAATCTTAAGAGAGGATACTGCTACTTATCAACAGGTCAGCGGATGCAGAAAAAAGCAGAAAAATATTTCAGTTACATTCTACCCAGAAAATGCTGAACACCAAACAGCATAGCGATCTGTGGCATGTGGGCAGTTTGGGTAACAAATGGGCCATCTGAAATGATGAGTTCTTTGCCACGAAATTCCTGCCAGCTCTTTCACCTTTGAGGGAAATCTAAACCTGGGTGTCTGCCCTTGGATAAATGGATCTTTCCAATAAGCAGCTTAAACGTGCTTCTGAAACAGCTCCAGGTCCTGGGGTCGTGCTGCGCAAGGAGCTTCACCTCACTGGAAACTCGCTGGTGTTCGCGCAGTCCCGCGCCCTCCTGTGCTTGGTTAATTGAAGCATCTTCCAGACAGTAAACAATGACCCACTGTAGTCTCAGAGAGGATGAGGGAAATCCCTGTAACGTCCACCAGCTTGATTTGTCCAAGGAGCTTGAGGCTTGTCCAAAAGCAGGAGGACCTGGTTCTTCTACCATCGGCTGCAGCTACAGTGCCTGGCTTCTCTGCCTGGACAGAACTGTAGCTGAAATTCCTCAGAAATTGCCATCACGGGGTTTGGCTTCAACCGCATCTTTGAGGACTGAGTTATAAGCCATTTAACAAAGCCGAATTCAGATGGTGTCTCTTTACGAGAGCTGGATATGAGAACGTTAGTGGAAAACATACCACTGCCTTTGTTAACAGGAGATTTATTTTCAGAAGCACAAAACGCTAGCTGATCAGCCTCATAATAGCAGGCTGTTTTCTGGAAGGCACTGTGGTCGCTCAGCCGGCCAAACAATAGATTTGTTTCTTTGCGCTCCCTGGAAGCAGCCATTTTTTCTAGGATTGCTGCTGGTCACCGGACAAACTAAAGAAATTCCATGAGAAGTGACTCATGCGGAAAAAAATTCTAAGAAGCTCATGCATGCTTATGAAGCGTATGTGCAATATATTTCGAAGTACAAATGAAATTCTCTCGTCTGAGGCAGAATGCAGGTCTCTACCCTCCACCATCCTCACAGCCGTACATGGAAACAGCATCTGGATGTGAAAACGGTGGGCGTCCATCCAAGCTCTCCTTTAAACCCTTCCAAGGATGAGGAAAAATAAAACTCCACAACAGTCCACATCCTGGAAATATATCAAACCCACGTGCCCAGGCTGTAGAGGGAACCACTTCATGACACAACCTAGTTTTCTCTTGTGCATGAATCCACCGTGAGACGGTAACCCTCAGTGTCACCCCCACCCAGTTCTCCCGGGAATTGTAAATCATGCTGTATTACCTTCCTTCAACCTCCCCTCCGTGTGTTCAAGACGCTGGGCAGGCTGAACATGGAGAATCTATCAGCGGAAATCAACAAATTAATTGTTCTTCTGTATTTAAACGTTCTTTTGTGTTTGAGGATTTCAAGATAAACTTGCCAAAATGTCACATATTTCCAACCCAAACTAAACCAAGGGGCCTGTTTTCTGGGCTGGTGTTGTTTGTGACAGGGCCCAGCATTTTCTCAGTGCAAGAAACACCAGGTAGACGTCCCCCGTGGATATGCATGCTATTCTTGAGAGTCTACCTTTTTCAAAAACACTTTTTCACAAAACGCCAGTGAGAGTCTACCTTTTTCAAAAACCCTTTTTCACAAAACGCCAGTGGAGCTGTGGGTGAGCTACAATGGAATGCGGCCATCCTACTGTAGTCTGCATTTTGAACAATTTCTTCAAAGGTTAGGAAAATCACAATGGATGGGACTACTCCTTTTACACCACTGCCTGATACGCAGGTTCCATCTTTCCCCAAATGCTCTTCGCAGAGCAGGAGCAGTGCCGTGTGCCACAGACACGTCTGGGATAAGCCAGAGTGGGTCTGGTCACGATGACCCCACGGGCTGGACCCGGTTCCTCAAGAGCCTCGAGTTCAGCTTAGCAGGAGAGCGGTGAAGTCAGAGCATCTCTCACTTTCTTGTAGAGAGAAGGTACCACTTATGCTTTTTACATAAATTAGATTCCAATTTTAGCAGGAAGTTTGAGCTTCAACCCACATTTTACCAACCAGAAAACTCAAGAAACTAACATTTTGGATTCCCGATCAAATATTGAATCTAGCAACAATTACGGAAGCTAAAGGTACTAAGCAGAGATTGCCAAATCGGATTATGGATCATGGTTACTATTTACTGTTCTTGAAGATTGATACTAAAAATGCCAGCTCTCTGCTTAAGTGTTTGCAAATACCACCAATTTGTGCTTCTATTTCTGTCTTTAATTTTTGGTGACTACAGCTTCCTCCCTCCCTCCTTTCCTCTTTCCTGCCCTTGCTTTGTCAAATGCAATGCCTGTCCCCAACTCTAGTGTCCAAAGCTTTTATTCCAGTGTATATTATATATATATAAAGCTACTAAAGGTGATCAGTACCTATATGTTGGATAGAACTGAAAATATTCATGATTTGCACGATAATTTTAACAGGTGGCCTGCGATCAGAGCAAACTGAACTCCATCGCATCAGAGCTTGGAAAATGGTGACCAGAGAGGATGTTGGCCAGGGTTCAGTCGCGCCTGCTGGGGTCAGGGCACCCTGAGTGGCGACAGGTGCACATCATACCCACACACACCCTTGCCCACGGCACGCGCTCGGCCTTACCTTCACGGCATACTCTGCATCAGTAGCTTTATGCACACACCGCTTGCACACGGAGTAGGAGCCCACCCCGATGTCCTCCTTGATCTCATAGCCATCGGTGAAGTGGATGTTGTTCCCGTGTAACTGCTGCAGAGAGAGACCAAGGGCAGACAGTGTGGTCAGAGCTCTCTCATGCCCAGGTACAAGCCCAGCACAGAGAATGCAGCACAAAGGAAGGTTCCAGATTGTGCACTCGAGGACACTGAGGCCAGGAGTTACTACAGTCCTCTGACCAAGGGCACGGAGCTAGTGAATGATGGTCTCAGATCGAAATCCCAACTTCCCTGACCTCTTGGGTTGTGACTGAACTTTTAGACACCATATACACTGTGTCAGCTGACCGGCCATGTTTCCCCAAAGATCTGAGAGACCGAGAATCTGGAGAAAGGACAGAAGCCGTGGTAAATATAGGGCGTGTGGGGCTCACCCTTGTGTCCAGAGTGGGTATCTAGATGTCAACGTCTAATTGGAAATCTGACCCCACGATGTCCCACTCAACACCCACATCTGCCCATACATACCATCCTCCATCCTATCTGCTCTGAGTGTAGACACAAAGCCACCAAGAAGGGTATACACCGTCACACCAAGTGTCCCCTTTACAGATGCTGTGTGTTTCCAAAAGGCCTCAGGGAGAGAAATGCCATGGAACTCCAAAGCCATCCAATTTACCTCAACTCGGTTCTTTTTTTTTTTTTTGAGGAAGATTAGCCCTGAGCTAACTGCCGCCAATATTTTTGCTGAGGAAGACTGGCCCTGAGCCAACATCTGTGCCCATCTTCCTCTATTTTATATGTGGGATGCCTACCATAGCATGGCGTGCCAAGCGGTGCCATGTCCGTACCTGGGATCCAAACCAGTGAACCCCCGGCCGCCGAAGTGGAACATGCGAGCTTAACCACTGCGCCACTGGGTGGGCCCCTCGACTTGGTTCTTAAGTAAAATATGTCATATTTCCTTCTTAGAATTCCCTATTTCTGACTACATTTCTCCTTATAAAAATGTCATCTTTGACCTCCCAAAGAGCACATTTCACAACAGAGAAATGGCACCCACAAACTGAACCACTCTTTTGGGGTACCGCCTTGACTCTGCACAGTGAAGATGCCCAAGTCTGACCCCGTTGGGGCTCCGGCCACAGACCGACCCTGGTCACACCCTTCTTGAGACTCTTTCCCCTCCTTAGGAAGAATGTGGAGCAGGGCTAAGGACCAGGTTCACATCACACGGCAGACACACACTAGCACCTGGGAGGCTGAGGAAAGAGTCTGTGATGGAAAGTGCCCCCGCCTCGGCTGAGACGGCTCTCAGTCCACCTGCAGCATCGGGGCTGGTGCCTCCTCACCCCAACCTGCTGCAGGAGACAAACGAGTCCAGCCCCACGGGATTACCTGCACGATGGGGGGAACCGTGGTTTTGTGCTGATCTTGCTGCGAAGGCTCCTGGACCAGGCTTGAGGCCACGAAACTGAATCCTCTAAACAGATGATGAGCGTTGGCACTGGGGGGGACGCCAGGTGAGTCTGCGAGTGACAATGAGAGAGTTCAGCCTTCCAGGAGGAGCTGAGCGACTGTGTGGTGCAGTAACACTGTGAGTGTGCGGTGTGAGTGTGTGTTTGTGTGTGTAGGGAGTTTGTGTGCTGTGTGGATATATGTGCATGTGTACAACATGTGCTGTGTGTGTGCCCGCATATGGGCACGTGGTGTGCATTTGTTTAGTATGCGTGTGTTGGAACAGGAGATAAAACAAAGGTTTAGAAATGCTGAACCATATGAAACGACACTTTATTTTGGGTGGTTTCAGCAATTTGATTTTTAAATGGCAAAAATGCCTAGAACAAACACTTTAGGATAATTACAGATCAAACTTAGTATTCTTAACCACAACCCTCTGCCCCTCCCCACTCCACACTGAGACAGAGGCCACTAGGAACCTCAGGGTGGAGTTGTCAGCTCCTGGACCAATGAACATGGAGGCCGCCTTCCGGGTTTCTAGGTTCAACAGGAACTGTGTGCCGGGACAGAACTGGGGGCATAAATGACTCTTCCTGCCCTATCTGTCCCACAGCCTGCACAGCTCTGTGTGCAGCACGAGTCAGCGCTCTGCTCTTCAGGGAGATTCGGGGAAAGCCGCTCCTGTCCACAGTGGACAGGAGTGTGAACCGAGGGATTTACTTCGATTATGACTTCTCTAAGCTCTGTATGATTTGTCTGAAAGCTTGACTGCTGCGACACTGGTCCCATTTCAAGTTATCAATAAGTGAAAAAAAAGAGAAGGATAAATCACTGACAGGGAGAAAATATATGCATCAAATATAACAGGCAAGGGGCTAAATTCTCTCTTATGCAAAGAGCTCCCAGAGATCAATGAGAAAAGAGCAAAGTGCCCATCAGAAAAACGGGGAAAGCATGGGGTGCTGATTGCTACGATAGGGAAGAAAAACAGTACTTTCTGATGAGCAGGTGTGTACGCTTTCAACTGAGACGCCACTTTGCCCAACCAATTAGCAAAAATGAAAGCCATCAGTCACATCCCAGTTTGGCAAGAGGGTGGCTGTCATAATGGTAGGCGGGAGCAGAAGCTGGCATGACCTTTAGGAGGGTTGATTTGGTAGTATGGAAGTTTCAAAATTATCAAAATTTACAATTCACGTGTCCTTTGAAAAGCAACTCTTACATCCAGGAATTTATCCTACAGAACTACTTTCAAAAGTGCTTACAAATAAAGGTAGACAATGTTTGTGTTAGGAATATCTGACACAGCAAAAAAAATTGGAGACAGTGTAAATATTTACCATTAGAAAATCATGGGCATGACATGAAAAGATGCTCATCATCGCTGATCATCAGGGAAATGCAAATCAAAACTGCACTAAGATATCACCTTACACCCATTAGAATGACAAAAATATCTAAAACTAATAGTAACAAATGTTGGAGAGGTTGTGGAGAAAAAGGAACCCTCATGCACTGCTGGTGGGAATGCAAACTGGTGCAGCCACTAGGGAAACAGTATGGAGATTCCTCAAAAAATTAAAAATAGAACTACCATACGATCCAGCCATCCCACTACTGGGTATTTATCCAAAGAGCTTGAAGTCAGCAATCCCAAAAGTCCTGTGCACCCCAATGTTTATTGCAGCATTATTTACAATAGCCAAGACGTGGAAGCAACCTAAGTGCCCAGCAACAGACGAATGGATAAAGAAGATGTGGTACATATATACAATGGAATACTACTCAGCTGCAAAACAGAACAAAATCATTCCATTTGCAATACCATGGATGGACCTTGAGGGAATTATGTTAAGTGAAATAAGCCAGTTAGAGAAGGATAATCTGTGTATGACTCCACTCATATGAGGAATTTAAAAATGTGGACTAAGAACAGTTTAGTGGATACCAGGGGAAAGGTGGGGTGGGGGGTGGGCACAAAGGGGGAAGTGGTGCACCTACAACATGACTGACAAACATTAATGTGCAACTGAAATTTCACAAGATTGTAACCTATCATTAACTCAATAAAAAAAAAATGAAAAAAAAAAAAATCATGGGCATGACCAGCAATGGTGCATCCATATCCGGATGCTCTGTTGGGAAAGGATGCAAGGCCAGGAAGTCTACCCTAACTGGAATGAGACATGCTGTCATGGGAGGATAGTCCCAACAGTTTGTCAGGTCCAAAGAGACAAACCAAGCTGGAGAACATCCACGTTGTAAGAAAAATTAAAAAAAAATATATTTTAATATATATGTTACAGTAAAATAATAAACAATATAAAACAATATAACATAACTCCTATAATGTATACATTGTAAATATATAAATCTAGAACAATATATAAAGCATATACGTATTCAAATTTTTTCCGACAACGTATACATGCAAAGAATTCTAAGTACATCTTATATATACAGCCCTGGAGAGGCCCTCTGAGTGGGTCTTTGCTTTTCTACTTCTTATCTTTTTTCTTTGTTTTGAGACTTTATTTTGACATGGAAACAGTACAGTCCAGTTTCTAGTTTTATCCCTGCCCGGTGGAGCAGGTGGGTGAGGGGGTGGGCTGTCGCAGAGAACGCGGCTTTTATTCCTGAGCATAGTGTTTTGGGGAGAAAGGCGATAAGTGGCTCCTTCCATGCCCCAAAGCTCAGCCCTGTGCCCTCCCTACAGATGAAGGAGTGAGCACCCACACTGTCCCTCCAGGGAGCCCTCGCCTCCCTGTGTGTGTGGGGGAAGCTCCGTGTGCCTGGGCTCAAATTCACCATGGACCACGAAACTCAGACCTTGACCTGTCACATCACAAGGGGCTTCACAGTCACTAATGTGATCAGAGCTAACTCTGCTAGGAAAGAAACTGCCAATGTGCGAGATGAGGGAAGCTGATTAAAAAACAGAAGGCTCACCTGAGTAGTTTTTAGAATCTGGAAATTACACACTCAGAGACAGCAGAGGCAATGCACGTGCCGTCTGAAGACTGCTGGGTTGCAGCGGCTCCGGGAGCTCCAGGCGGTGGGCTCTGGCTCACAGCTTCGCTTTGTGCTGTGTCTTCTTCTCCCACCCCGCACAGAATTCTGGCTTGGAGGTCTGCCTGTTCTTAAAAATCCCCTAAGCTACCACGTGCTTCATGCAGTGACCTCCAAGCACAATGGGTACATCATAAGTCAATCATCAACCCCCAGAGATGGTTTGGTGTCCTCTCCTAGGGTTTTAGGTTGAAGAATTTGAGCCCGTTCTAGGGAATTAGCGTGCGAATGTCAAGGGCGAGAAGATCTGAAGGCTCATTTTCAGCATCTCAGAGTGTGTGTGGGGGAGGGCACAGCCCTGTTAACTTGAACTGATACACTTTCATTACTGAGTGGAAAATCTGCAGATCAAATAAGCAATGACTTTTAACTATAAGGAGGCGTGAAGTACAGGGCCACGCCTTCCATTGCCCAGGGCTGCTCTCCCTGAACAGACAGAGGAGAGGTGGCTGACAGGCTCAGCAATCTCCTGAAGTTCAGACGGATCTTTACACAAGGTTAAATCAGCTAACGTTTGATCGATGTGGCCAGAAGGTGACTAAATGATGGGTGGCATAAATAGGATTTAAAATGTTTGATAATCACCCAGGGGATGCTGATTTTTAGCACAGTACTTAAAGAAGAGCAAAAATATGGGTTGGACAAAAGGAAATTTTAAACAGAGTACAATCAACCTTTGTTGATTGGCTTGTGTGATATGTTTTATGGGTTTTTAAATCTTAAACGGGCATCTCTCGGCAGTCAGCGTGCTCTAATGGGCAGCGGATGTGTCATCAGGGGACATCAACTAACTTTAGCATTGGCTTATGTTGAAAAAAAAAAAGGATAGTAAGATTCCTATAGGAAATTCCCACTGTGCGTCCAAGCCTAACATATGGATGTGGCGTATCTGCCATTTCAGAATCGCATCGCTCCCACTTCCCATTAACCCAGCTCTGCACCCAGCTTATGTGCTTAGAAAATCCTACCCTCTTAGAAATATGTCAACACAGAGTGAATGATTTTTCTGTGTCCTTAGCACTTCAATTACTACCTACCTCAAAGGCAAACCATATGGCGTAATAAATTAACTTTAAGTAAAATTGATTGGAGAATTCAAAATAGTAAGGAATAAAAAAGCCATTAGAATGACTTGTGTCTAATTATGTTTCCCTTAGGCTAATATTAAAATAAAATTGAATTCTCTATGTGCACAAAAGACTTACAAGGTGCTCAAAAAACAGCTTGCGGGTCACACTGGCCGACTAGGTTGGAGTTTAAATTCTTCGTGGATCATATAAAAAGGAGGCATGTGTGAATAATTCAGAGTTGGCTGTATTAGCATTTCCTTAACAGGCGGCACAAGGATGGTCCTTATTTCAGTATTTTAAACGCCTAGCTCCAAAGGATGGAGGCTTGTGATGAAACACTGCACATTTCATTAAGGACGGGGAGGTTTGCATAAGCATTCATAGGTGGTGTCCTTTGAGCCGGTTGCTTTTGTGTTCCTTTCACATTCACAGAAGGAGAAATAAAATGACCTGTTCAGGTGAGCTGTGGGCAGAGCCAGGATGGGATCCCCAAATCCCACCCCCTTCTTCCAACCTCTGAAGCCAAAAAGTAACCCGATTCCGTGAACTGGGTCAACTGTCAACAATAAGGACCAACCCCGACACACGAATACTTTCTAAGGAAGATGACAACTGGATGGAAGTCCCATCACCTCTATTAGAGAGAACAGACTAGATGTTTCCTCCTCCTGGGCAGCCTCATCAAACATGGCAGCAGCAACTACCCAAAATTTTGATGGCCGGCATCACTCAAGCTTTGTCACTGATGCCAGTCTTGGTTTTATCTGGGCACTGCAGGAGGACCCAAAAGAAATTAGTGAACAGTCTGTCTCATGGCTCCCTGACTGATAGCGCCCAGAATCAGCTTCCTGCCTCTTCTTGGAGCCAATGTTGCTTAGGTCAGGAGCTGCTCCGAGTACATTAGAAGCCCCACGAAAGGCTTGCTATGCTCTCCATCGGCACACAGCTCATTCGTGGTCTGGGAAATGGGCTTTCCCCTACGCCCACAGAGAGCAAGGTAGATTCTCTGTTCCAGCTTCAACTACCTGATATCTTGTATTTGATGCTTTATTTGTTTCATGATTAAAAATCATAGAAAATTTCGTATTCAAAAGTAGTAAGAAAAGACCCCCCCTGGATACACATCACACAGCCCAATAACCCCCAACTGGCTGAACTTGCCTCACCCAAATCTCCAGAAGGGGCTTGACACCCTACCATTACTGTTATGACTGAACTGTGTCCCCCAAAACTCACATGTTGACATCCTAACCCCCAATGTGACTGTATTTGGAGAGGGGGCCTTTAGGGTCATAATTATGATTAAATGAGGTCATGAGAGGGGGGCTCTGATTTGACAGGATTGGTGCCTTATAAAAAGAGGAGGAGACCCCAGAGCTTGCCCTCTCCTTGTGCAGAATAAGGTCAAGTGAGGATACAGAGAGAAGGTGGTCGTCTGCAAGGCAGGCAGAGAGCCCTCACCAGGAGCCAAAATATATGTCTGCTGTTCAACCCGCCCCGTCTGCGGTATTTTGTTATGGAGGCCTGAGCAGCCTAAGACGAGGATCATATCTTTAAAAAAGCTGTTATTAATATAATTCATTAATATTAAGTCATTAATATCACAAAAGGAGCCGACCGGTTGGGATTAAATTTGGCAGACCCTAAGAGTAATTTTAGACAAACCATGAAATCTAAATTTACGTGTCCATCTGCTTTTCTGGGATCCAGCAGTTTTGATACAACTTTTCAAACAAGTCTTTGCTTTTAGCACGAACAAGATCTATACTTTCCAAATCTATAGACCTAACTGACGGCCTCCCTCTTTCCACAAAAGCTCTCTAAATGAGAGATTTCCAGTGTCTCCAGCTTCTTTTCCCATGCTAGCCCATGTCTGTCCCTCTGAAAGAGGTGGTCACTGGGTTGGCCACGCAGACCAAGAGGCGGGAGGGGCTAGTGTCTATAGAACACCTGGATATTTCCAAGCTGGTTGTCACGTGGGGGATAACCAAGAATTGATTCCATGACTTACGTCTTTATGATTGGGCAAAGGAAACAAGAAAATCAAACAGAACTGACTGTGATTTTCCATGAAAGTGTTCTTGCACATAACTCTCTGGTTCCTAGTATCTGCCCCTCCCTGGCCGGGTAGGACGGCCCCTTAGAAAGAATGCTCCCTGTAGGCACACACCTGTGGGCGTCCGTGCTGTGAACTCAGGGTCAAAGTGGAAGGTGTCCTCGGGCCGGCCCACTGCAGGTTTGAAGGGTGGCTTGACCTCCTTCCGGTACAGCTTCTGCAGGGAGAGCAAGAAAGGGCACTGAGGAGCCACTGAGACACCGGAGAACGCCGAGGAGCAGCAGAAATATCTGTACACGCACTGTCTCAGGTTCCATCTGACAGCAGCCCCGCTCAATACCCTGACATACTTGTGAGTACATAGGTAAAATACATCTTATATTGATATAGATGATATATAATTAATTTATGAAAATATATAAGAGTCATAGTTCAAGGTCTAAGGGTTCGGGGACATGCCAAGTATTCTTCATTTTAGGGCAATGGTTTCCAACTGAGTTTTTGGGCAGTAGAATTTTCATCTTCAGCTAAAACCTGAGAGGACAGCCACATTTCCCCCTCACCCCCGGCAACCCCAGCGGGGAGCCCTGCTCCTGGGTGCCTCCTTCCCTCCCCGGTGACCTGGGAGCCAGCACCTTGGACCCTTCAGCTCTGTGGGGACACTGTGGAAATGCCTACCTAGGTCCTTTCTTGCCCACACATCCCAGGATCTGTGTGTGCTCTGGGGGACCGTGGCACTTCCCTTGGACACTGACTCTGGCTGTCAGCGTCCAGACCCCTCTGCGCAGGTGGGTTGGGTCATGTTCCTTTACACACATCTGTGCACTTCAACACACTAACACACTCCTGTGAACGCTAACGAACCCATGGGAATACTAGTCGGAGAACGGGCTACATGTGGGGGTCCCAAACTTATTTCCCTGGGGCTACCTCTCCCAGAAAGCACAGAGGATCCACACCCCTCATCTCTCGGGTCTTACAGCTGCCTTCTTGAAAAATGCCTTCCCAACCTGATGGAGGCTATTTTCCATCCTCTTCGGCAGGGCAACAACTCATTCCTTGATTCCATGATTCAATTCAAGGAGCAACACGAAGGCATTGGGATCAGGCTTGGCAATGAGGTGGACAGTGTGGCAGATGGTGCAGGAGCGAGTGTGGTCGGAAGCAAGGAAGTTGGGGTACCCCGAGAGGTTTGGGGTGCCAGTCTGTGGAGGTGGGCTCCAGAGCAGAGCGGCTGTGGGGCATCGTGGGGGGCAGGACCTACAGCGACGCCACCCCAGATGCAGGCTGAGAGGGGTTTCCGTCCAGGTAGATTTCAGGACATGGAGGATCTGGGTTTATTTAAATCACCTTGGAAACATAAGTCATGGGCGATGGCCAACGTGCCAATAGGCTGTCCACCTGGCAGGCTGGCACGCCAGCAGCAAGACTTGGAACCAGGCAGAGGGTCTTGTTGTAACTATTTAGCATGAGTTGTCCCAATCCTGCCTGATCAGAAGGGTCCGCCAGGTGTTGGCTGAAAACACCAATTTCCAGGCCCTTTCCTGGTGCTCTGATTCAATAGGTCTGGAGCTCTGCCCTGGAGTCAGGGCCCCCAGTGGACGGGCAAGTCTGGGAAACGGACGCAGTCACTCTCACTGAGAGCTGCTCTAAATCTCTCAATAGCACCCAAATGCAGATTTTGTCACCTTGCTCTTACAGAGGAGGAAACTGAGGCTAAGACAGGTTAGGTAGGTTGTCCAAGGTCAAGAGTGACTAAGGGGCAGATGGGAGGGGGACCTGAGTCTCATATTACAACAGCTCTCGGAAGGGAAGGTCCAGTCCAGAGGCAGGAGGGCCCCAGACGTCCCCACCCCTGCCTGGAGCACACCCTTCCAGAAGCCATAGATGCTTTGGAAACCGCACGTGTGGCTGTCAGCACAACAGCCACGTCCAGGGATAGGGCGCCCAGGAGGCCATGGCTCCCACTTGATTTAACGAGCAGCACAGTGGCGTGTGCCTCCGTGGGGTCTCAGGGTGAGCACTCGGGAGCCATCAGAGGAGAAGAAACGAGTTAATTCAGCCCTGAATTATTTGATGATTTCCTGCCCTGGGTGAATAGATTGCATTAGGAATTGAGTTAGCCCTTTCCAGAAACAGACAGATGCTGCTCTCAGTGGTGACGTGCTCACTGGGGGTGGGGTGGGGTGGGATATGAACTTCCCTGACGCATGCACTTGTCAGAGGAAAGCTAAAAGGCAGAGGTGAGCTCCATGCCCTGATTAAAATGCTGGGCATCACGGAGACCGATGGCCGCCCGGTGCTGCCCGGTGGGGCTCAGAGCCCTTCCCCTCCCACCCACGAGTCTCCTTCTGCGATATTCGAGCTGGATTTTTGAACACATGTCTGTCCTGCTCAAGTGAAATGCACCTCCTCTCCCTCTGCGTGTGCGTGTTCTCTTGCTGCTTGGGAAGGGAGGTTGGAGGGAGGGAGGAGAAGGAGACAGAGAGCAGAGCGAGTGGCATCTCTGCCATGCACACACAGGGCCGGGAATCCTACCGTCATTATGAAGGGGGAATGAATTTACACAAGAGGTTTCCATTCACCAAAAGCACACACACAGAGCTGGCTTAATCCAAGCGAGAGCTGTTTTGCATCTGGAAAGCTGAAGCTCACACATTTCAGTTCTTCTCCTCGCCCCAACTCCACCGCCACAGGGACCCATGGGAGCAGGAGGGAGCGCAGGGCCATCTCCCATGCCTGCCCCCAGCTTCACAGTGGGGGACGAAATAATCCCCTTAACCTGGTGCTTCTCAACTGGGGGCGTTTCTGCCCACCAGAGGACATCTGGCAGCACCTGGGGTTGTCTCAACTGTGTGAATGCTACTGGCGTCCAGTGGGTAGCGGCCAGGGATGCTGCTCGCCGTCCTGCATGCTCAGGATGACCCACTGCCTTGTTTCCCCTCCGACCATCAACAGTCTAACTGAACACCAGTTATACTCGTTAAGAAGCACAGCTGGGATGTTGAGGTCACTGGCACTTTCCTGGGACCTGTTCTCCTCCCTGTGAAAACCCACTCAGCCCTGCTCGTTCTCTGCCATGGCCTCCACCCCTCCCTCCCATGAGGAAATCGATGCCTTGAGAATTCAAGCTGCCCAAGAAAGCAAAGGTTTCACCTCCCACCAAGCAGACTCCAGGGGCCACATTCTCCACGCCGTTGCCCGAGAGCAGCTTGGCGGTCCAGGCTGGGAGGCTGACCCCTTGCTTGACGCAGCTTCCCTCTTTCCAAGTGTATACCCATGAGGAAAAAGAATTAATCAGAATCAGATCTGTAACCAACAATGGGACTGGGGCTGGCCTGGTGGCGCAGCGGTGAAGTTCGCATGTTCTGTTTCCCGGCGGCCTGGGGTTCGCCAGTTAGGATCCCGGGTGCAGACACGGCACCGCTTGGCAAAAGCCATGCTGTGGTAGGTGTCCCACGTATAAAGCAGAGGAAGATGGGCACGGATGTTAGCTCAGGGCCAGTCTTCCTCAAAAAAACCCCCCAAAAACAAAAAAACAATGGGGCTGCTGCGAACTTCCTTTGGGTGGACAGCTGTGCATCCTGTTAACTGAAGTATTTAGCAATAACTCAGGGAGCGAGAGACGACAGGGACCCTGGTGCCCCCCGTCCCAGGACCCTGCACCATATGGCTCAGCTCATGCTTGCCCTGCTCGGCCCCATGCACTGTTCCGTTCCTTCCTCTCCCCACTGCATGCCCAGCCCTGTGCTGGAAGCCACTCAGTGCACACCCACCGAGCCAGTCACAGAACCCGGCAATCACCCAACACATGTATAGCATGTAAAACCTCCAGCTTTACACGCTAGCTTGTGCAAGCACATGTCTGCTTTTTCCAGTGCTTGCCAAACGTCCTCGGTAAGCCTGTGCTTCAGCTAAGGACTTCCTAACCGACTAGAAGGGAGAGTGTGTGTGAGCCCACCAGGGGCTTGCTGGAGGGCGGGGGTGTCGTCTGTGCAATGGTAAACTTCCACGTGGGCCCCTCTGCCCTGGTAACACTGGTCTCCATCATGCCTATGGGCAAAATCTGTCCAGGGGCAGCCCCAGAACACTGCCCTCTTTGTCCCCCAGAGGTTGCTGTGGTTTCAAGCAGATAGCAAAGGACCACACAGCCACCTGGGGCATTTGGAGCTGGTCCCCCTGCCCTTTGGACGGCTTCCTTATGCTCGGTGCAATGCTAAGAGCCAGTCAATTCCTTCCTGTTACTGGATAAACATTTTGGAAAGTGCTAACATGTGTTCTTATTATACATGCTTTTCTTTCTCTGTGTCTAAACCTAGGAGTGGGTTTGAGGTTTTCGGGGAAAAACCATCTTGCTTCTCATTTTGTCATGTGCCCTGCTGCACACAGGGTTGAATCGAGAATGAGGTGGCAGCAGCCGTGTGGTAGGATTCTGAGCTTGACGAGATGCATTATGATTCTGACCTGCATTTCCCTCTCTGAGTCCCTGGAACCATTCATCCCTTGCTGACGAAAGAGAATGGGGTCTCGTGATCATATTCACCGGGCATCACTTTAAATCATCTCATTTGTCCCAGGAGATTGGGATCACACAGTTGTAGCAACGTTGGGATGGATTTCACAGTGTACAAGTATCCGCTAGGAAGCTCTGAGCTGGAACATTAGGGTTCTATTTATACATAAAAGCCCTTCAGATGACTAAGGGAAGGACACAGGGGGTCAAACAAAAACAGTGACTGGATGATGGAACATGAAACTGATCCTAGCTCAGGGTCACACACTTGACATCCGTTTTCTGCAGGCAGGTTTGGCTCCAGGCATTTCAAAATGAACCCTCTCCAATCGGCCAAAGGGCACAGTTATAGATTATTCCCAAAATAGCAATGCAGAAATCAGGCAGAGCAAGATGCTGAGTGACGACAGGATGGAAGGAGTAGCAGGAAGAATTTAAATGATTGCAGTGCACCATGGGTGGCTCTGATGCGTTGGTGGTCCACAGAGCGGAGCTCTGACACATAGGTTACCGCCAGTGTAAGTGATGCCAAGAAAAGTGTCTGGATTTACAAAACTGCTGAACCCAAGGGATTATTGGCCAGAGTCCTGTTGGGTTCCCTGAAAAGAAGCTCTCCTGGTGTATGTAAAATGGGAATAAAATGACAGAAGTCTCTCTCACGGGCAGTGGAAGGAACTGCTTCGTGCTGCTGACATGGGTGCTGGGAGATACCAACCAGCAGCTGACAGCTCCTGGGAGGCAGACCCCTAAAATCCATTCTCCATGCAGCCTGTGCAAACTCCACCTGTGGGCAAGAAGCACCCCGCAGATCTGGGGCCTTCACGCTGCTCCTTCGGAACACACAACAGGCAAGGTCAGGAGCCTCTGGCACATGCTGCTAGGTCTCTCAGTGACCTTGAGGACTCTTTTCACTGCCCCGTGCCTCGGTTTCTCCCAGGAGTCCCTCCCACCTCACAGCATAGTGATTGATGATATGTTTGGAAGGGTTTGGAAACATAAAAAGGATAATGCAAGCAGAAGCTATTAGCATTAATAAGAGTTGTCACAATAATGAGTACTAAATGGTCACAATGAAGGACTTGGCTTTGGCCAGGAAATGAGGATGCTGATCAGCAGATGTCCCTCACCGGTGCCTGTGCGTCTAGGTGGGCATATTCCCACTGGAGGGCATCCTGGGACCGGCTCCTGTGGTCTGCGGTGATTAACTTTCATGAAGCTTATTTTGGGTTCGTGCTAATTCTACGTTCTCCGCTGCAGCCACAGGGGAGAAGCAAATGCAGCTATGAGGACTGGACTCTCCCGGAACCCTCCATTGAGGCTTTCCATCTATAATGAACTTGCAATTTTTCATTCAGCTGGTCAAACCAAGCAAGCTTTCAGGAAGAATGCCTCCTGAGCAGACGTTCATTTGCTGGGCTCGTTAAATAGGTAAGTTAGATGACAGAGCAGGACAGACTGGGGCAGCACCCCTCACTCCTGTTGTTAGCGGGCTTCTGTTCCTGGAGGTCACCCAAAGGCCCCAGAGAGAAATATTGGATGATAGGTGTTTACTTAAAAAAAACACAAAAAACTTCTGCTGGCAGTTTTGGTTGTAGAAGGAAGCATAAAGTGAAATAAACATCCTTCTACTTTCCAGATTGGATCCTGAGGCAGGCACTGGGGGAGAGCACACAGCAGAGACAGAGTGGTTGGAGAAACGCCTTCTCATCGTCATTCTGAGCATCTTCGAGGCAGAGGGACTGCCTCCTGGTTAACAGTTTTTGCAAATGCCACTCTACTGTGATTTTCAGTTATCTGAGCTGCTGAAAACAGAATGGGCACATCTGGACAAATACACCACTGAGTATCAATACCTATTAGACACTTTTAAACGTCTCCCATTGTCGTGTCTGCTTTCTAAAGCAATGGTCGGTTGCTTGCCTGAATGTGTGACTGGGGGCCCAGCTTGGCCACGATAACACAGCAGCTCCTATGTGGCTGACAGACTTGAGGAGCGTGAATGGGCTCAACGGCTGATGCAGGGAGAGGACTGGCTGAGACGGGGGACTCATCTAGTCCCCAGGAAAGACCACAGTGGCTAAATAAGATTGTCGTCCCAGTACATCCTCGCTGGGAATCTCTCTCCTCTCCTCCGGGTCCGTCTCCTTGCCAATTCCATTCTTTGCAGCATCTCCTCTCTCTCTGACCGGACACCCACACTGCACCCCTCCTCTGTGGCCGGATGGTGACATGATTGTGCAGTGTTCAGATGGCCAGCAGCTTGAGGACAGCTGTGTCTTTCGATCATTAAAGCAGGAGCACCTTGCTCATCTTGACACGGGCAAGCGCTGAGTATTATTTATTAAATAAGTGAATTTGCACAAACGTGGCACGTGGCGCTCCTTTACCAGCCACTGGCTGCTTTCATTCAGAACGCGGGATAGAATGTGATTCTGCCGTTTCCCCAGCCCCTCCCTGTAATCCTCTGGCAAATACAGAAATGACAGTAAAGATGCTTGGTCCTAAGGAATCTGAAAGGCCTCTCTCAAAAACCAAGCAAAACAAGATTAAATGAAATTAAATGCTAAAAGCGACACAAGAAACTTCTCAACCTTAATTTCAGTCTGATTGCTTTGAAGTAATGCAGAAATGCCACCTTCTTGGTGCAGAAACCCAATGACCACGTCTGCCTGTGCAGAGACTCTGTCCCAGCTACAGAGAGCCAGGACAAGCCATGCACCCCTGAAGGAGCTGGGCTGGTTGCTGGCCCTCACTGCCCTGCTCTCATGGCTGGAGAAAGAAAACAGGCTTCTGCGCAGAGCTCACATACACCTGGGCTTTCTGGAATGCATGTCAACCCAAGCTTGGAGAGTGTTAAGGCCACTGTGCTGTTAAAATTCCATGCATTTCACAAGTTGTCTTAGTTCCCCCTGCAACACGCCCACTTCTTCAGGGGCGCCCCTTCTCGGCTGAGAAAAGTGTCCGTCGGCAGCACCTGCCAACAGCCAGAGGTGAGTCCTGGTGTTGAGGGTCCCCTGGAGCAGCGTGGAAGGGACTTCCCTTCTTCCCAGCTGCAGCCGTCTGACCCCACCCCAGCAACCCCGTTCTCTTTTCCCCAGGCATGGGCTTTGCTGGAAGGGCTGGTGGGGCCACGGAGAGAGGGAAGGGAGTCAGAACGCCGCCATACCTGACACTCACACCCTGAGAGCCCTGGCTCTTACATTTGCTCACTCGCTCAGTCATTCATTCATTCACTTAGTCACTCTCTCACTCCTTCACTCACTCCTTCATTCATTCACTCATTCACTCACTCGATATTTATCAGGGGCCCCCTCTGAGCTGGGCCCTGTTTCGGAGGCGTGGGACACATCCCTGAGTCAAACTGACAGAGATTCCTGGAGCTCACATCCCAGAGGCAGGAGACGGGAAATAATAATCACCATCATAAACGACATTCGGTAGCATGCTGGAAGGGGACAAAGGACGTGGGAAACAGACAGAGCAAGGCCAGCAGAGTCAGGGGCACAGGGAGAGGCGAGGCAGTGTTGGAGGGGCCGGCAGGACAGGTCTCAGGGGGAAGAGGGCGGTTAAGAGGAGACCTGAAGGAGGGAAAGTGAGCTATTAGGGTCCTGGGGACTCCGGTTCCTGGAGGACGGAGCAGCTGCAAGGCCTGGAGCGTGGTGGGGGGGGGGGGGGGGGGGGGGGGGGGGGGGCCTCGGCTCTCCCCAGCTCTTCGCTTCTCCATCCTCCTGGCTCACACCTCCTCCTGGTGTGGCCTTCTCTTTGTAACAAAGTGCATACCCCTTAGTCTATTGCCTCTCTGCCAACCAGATCATAAGCCCCCGGGTGTAGGACGTCACTGGCCTCGTCCTCTGCTCTGTCCCCATGCCTGATACATGATCAACGAGCAGGGCTGGATCAATGGATCAATGAGGAATAACTGGATGGCTGCATGGTTCTACTCTGATTGCCTGTGGTAGGAGGAAGGGATGCAACATGGTGGGGCTCCCATCCTGTCACCAAAGTCACCAGTGCACGTCCTCACAGGAGGTGCTGTCCCCTTTGGGGTCAGCTTCTGGGGCTCTGTACCCTGCATTAGCATCCTGTGGGGTAACACACAGGCCCCTTGTCAACCAAACAGGCTTGGCTGAGACCTAATTACCACACTCAGCCTCGTTTCCCTAGAAAATGATTCCAACTCATACACAATCGACCAAACTCGATCTTTAGGTGCCCATCTGTGAGTTGAGGATGACCACAGCTCCTTGGGAGCCTAGATTTTCAGGAAAGCTAAGTGAAAAGAGATTTCAAAGGGAGGCAGTGGCTTCACTTCCTTGAGATCCTCTCTTCTCCATCTTTTTTGGATGCAATCTGACGTCTATTTGATCTCTGAACAAGCCTTTTTGTAGCTGGCTGGGAGGTCATGGATACGCTGAACCTCCACTTGCTTCTCTCTAATCTTACCTTCAAAAAGAAGTCTAATCTCACAGAAGTTCTAGAATCAGAACTATAAGACTAAGTTTTAAAAAATCCCCATATTCTCGCAGCTTGAACGCTTTCCTGGGGCGCAGGATGAGAGAGGAGGGGAGTCCGTGAGCAGCGAGGGAGTGAGGTCGGGAAGCTCTGTCAACAGCTGGCTGCACACAGCTGCCACGGGGGCCCGAGTGGGGCCACCCACCTGTCTCAGCCACACCTGCCTGAAATTCACGGGAGGTACCAGACTCCACCGGGACATGAAGAAGACGGAGGGGAAGCCAAATATAGATAACATCCTTTGTACTATCAAGGATATTTAAGTTTTTCTTTTTTTTTTTACTTTCCGTTAAAATCCCCCGAGGTTAATTTTTGGCTCAGGGAAAGAAAACCCCTAATGTAATTGTTGTTGTGTTAACTGCAAGGAAAGGACTAAAAGAACTGAGATCAAAGGAGGTCTTCCTTCTTTCAGATTCAAAGATTGAAGATCGGCCCCAGCTGTCCAGACACACTGCATTCTGCAGCCCTGTAGTCGCTGATGCATCGAGAGCTGACGGCATTAACCCTACCCAAGAGAGCTGGAACAGAGGGGTTGTGGGAAGTGAGAGTTGGGAACTTCTTGGTGTCCAGCTCCAGGTGGCATGAAGTCCGGTGGCTCGGACAACTGGAGACACAGGCGTCGTCACCCCCTCAGGGGAGCTCCAGTTTATCATCTAACAATGCAAAGCTGGGGGGTTTTTTGTATGCTTTTTTGGTGAGGAAGATTGGCCCTGAGCTAACATCTGTTGCCAATCTTCCTCTTTTTTTTTCTCTCCAAAGCCCCAGTACATAGCTGTATATCCGAGTTGCAAGTCAGTCTAGTTCTTCTGTGTGGGATGCTGCCTCAGCACGGCTTGAGGAGCCGTGAGGAGGTCTGCAACTAGGATCCAAACAGGCGAATCCCGGGCCACCAAAGCGGAGCACGTGAACTTAACCATTCAGCCACAGGGTCAGCCCCTGAGCTGGTGTTTGTATGTGACTTTGACCAAACTACTTGGCTCCCTGAGCTCTTTTTCCACCAGGCCTGACTTTCGGATTGCTCAGTTCATCTCTGCATTGTCCAATTTTAGCAAGAATCCTAAGTCAGGTTAGCCAGAAGCCCCACCCTTGCTATCTGATGACTTCGATATCTGATGGGTTCCTCATGCCCGCCCCCTCGCCCCAGGTGATGTCTGCCCACCTGGCCTGCCTTCAAGAGTCCTGTAGGTCGGTTTCTCCAAAGCCCCCCTCGCCTGGATGCTTCCGTTTAGTGACTGTCCATCCGCCGACCCCCACCCCACTCCCTGGCTATACACCCCACTTGGCCCTGCTGTGTTCAGAGTTGAGCCCCACCTCTCTCACCATCTGCAAGACCCCACCACAGTGGTCCCTGCAACCACGGAGACGGCCCCCTTGAATGAGATCTTCCTTTCACCTTTAACAATTGGCACTAATACTTTCACAGTCTGGATAGTTCTTTTTTTCTATCGACTTCTACAAGAGTGCTAAGTGTATGAGGCTGAACCCAAAAGGAGATTGGGAATCTGATTCAGAATCTGGGGTGCCCAGAGGTCCTCGTACTAAAACGGCATTTGCAGCCTGGTCTAGGGACCCCAAAGGGCTCCTGCAGCCTCTTGCTGCATTGAAGGTGATCTCTGTGCTGTCCTCAGTGGGTTGGGAGTGGCTAAAGGCCAGCTAAACCTGTCTCTGTTTAAACCCATCTAAACCTTGCCATCTAAACCTGTCTCTAAAGGGCAAAGAGTTGAAGGAATTTCAGGCCTTGAGCCACAGGGAAGCGGTGGTCTCTGGTCTGTGCTGTGAAATGCCAGCCGGCTCAGAAGGCTCCTGAGAGAGCGTGTCCTCCAGGTGACAGGTCCACACTTACCTCTGGTTGGTACAAGCAGCTGCCGTGCCCTCCACCCCACCTCCCTGCATTCCTGTGCAGTCGGGGACCAGGGTGGGCAACTTACATTCCAGTCTATGGTAACAAAGAAAGGATGGCGCTTGATCTCCTCCACTCCATCAATGCCAGCACCTGTCGTCACAACAAAGCAGAGACAAGCATCAGCGCGCATCCACCAGGATGCGACCCCTGACGGTTTCTGATGTAGTGGGGAGGGGCGAGGGCACGTTTAGATGGATCCTGATGCATTCCTCCTGCGGGAAGGCACCCCAACTGTCCCCTGGTCCTGCCCAGTGGCCCCTGCTCCCTGCCTCATAGCCCAGAGTGGCCGCCTTTCAGCCCTGCAGGGCTGTGACGGGAGAGGCCTGGGGCAGGAGTGGGGTCGGAGCGGGGAAGGATTAAGGTGGGAGGTGCTGGAAGCTTCCTTCTGCAGGTGTGGGGATGCTTGGGAATCCGGGAGAGGAAGCTGGGGGCCCCTCACACCAAGCAGACTCCAGGGGCCACATTCTCCACGCCATTGCCCGAGAGCAGCTTGGGATTAAATGAGAAGCAGCTTTTCAACTGTTCTGTCTGTAGTTTCCCCCCAAAATCAAGGGAAGGAAAAGTGGTAGAAGAAAGTGCCACTGTTTTGTGTAAAAACAGGGGCTTTTAGAAAATAGCTTACAGTACTCGGGCAGTGACTTTGTGATCTGGAAAGCCCTGGAGCTCGCACAACATGTGAGAGTATTTCCACCCCTGCTTCAGGACCTTTCGCTGTAGGTGAATTTAGGAAACCACATAGCCAGACTGGCGCCTGGTGGAGAAGGGAGGGGGCCACGCATCCCCACATGGCGTGGGGCTCACGGGGGTCTTACCCAGTCGGTTGCACGGGTTCCGTTTGAAGAGGGCTCTGAGCAAACTCTGGGCCTCCAGGCTGAGGAACTGTGGCATGCCCAGCTTGGCTCTGAAAAACAGAGGTGGCTTTTAGGATGAGAAGGACGAGCCCCAAAATGACCAGAGTTTCTTCGGTCCTTTGCAATCCTGCTCAGTCAGCATCAACAGACAAATCGAAGTGACCCAGAACAGGAGCACCCACACTTTTGGCTCTTAGGGCCATTTCATGCCTTAAAAGTTACCGAAGGGCTTTGGTTTACGTGGGTCGCATCTGTGATGTTGACCGTATGAGAAATTAAAACTGAGAAATTTTTACAATGGCTATTTAATAATTCATTTAAAAATAATAAAGCCACTAAAAAATAAACAATAACAATCCCACTCACATAATATTTTTAATGGAAACTATGTTTTCCAAGACATCAACAACAAAGTCTTTCCCAAGGAGAGTAGCATTGTTCTCACTTAGGAATCTCTCCCCTCTCTGATAGGAGACTGCTGGATTCTCTTATCTGCCTTTGCATTCAGTCAGCTGCAATACTATGAAGAAAATCTGGGAAGGGAGGACCTTGCGAGCCCCTGGAGGGGCTCAGGCCCCCAGGGGTCCTCAGACCACCCTTTGGGAACCATGGGACCACAACTGGATGCTGCTCCCTCAGAAACACTCTGTCACTCCCAAGTGACCAGTCACGAGTCCACACCTGGGACTTAGTGACTATTCTAGCTGGAGGGAATTATTCCAGCTTGAGAAAAAGCAAAGATCTTGTTCCCCCTTAAAATGAAAAGAAACAGAGTTAATCAGTGCAAAAATAAGACATACTGCAGATGTCGCCCACAATGTAAGGTCACTTGATACAGAAAGACACCGATTAAATCCTTGCCACGGGGCTTCCTCCACTAATCTCTCCTTCCATTAACAGAATGATGAAATTTACAAAAACTTAATTTATAACTTCTTATGTGTCTCTTGATTTTATAAAAGTCACCTGTCCATTTGCAGGGTTTGAGAGAGCTGGTCATGAGGACAAGCAGCTTTACGGTTTCTCCTTCTGCTGCAGTAAGTTCTCTCCCTCGACTTGGAGTTCACCGTCTACCTGTTTCTGGGGCCACTTCCCCACTCCCGTCCATCCTCCCCTCTGCTTCTTCCCTCCCAGATCTCTCCCTTCTGACCTCTTGCTCAGATGGAGTCTGCTCACATTTAAGACGTTATAGCAAGACCTGCACTGGGTTTAGACTTCTTTCGAGGATTCTAAGAACAAAACCCATTTGCAGGGTAAGTGATTCTTCATGAGAATTAATCAGAAAATTATGTTTGCATTCAGTCACATGGGCAATGTGATTCTTGCCGACGCCAGGCAGGAGAGCTCAGGTACCTGCATGAATGGGGTCACAGGAAGAGAAGGGATGGAAACCGCTGCTCCTGGCTTCTCCCTGGAGCCCCTAAGGCCTCTGCACTTCTGAATCTGTTAATTTGTTTCTGAAGGTCACCAATCATCGCATCTAAAAACCTGCCATTGGACAACTTAATTTTTACTGATGGAAACCTTTATCTATGGTAGAGGAGTTCATCAGAGTCACTTGGTGAACCCATTCACAGTTGGCCATTTACTTTACCCACTGTAATTAAAAGGTCAAGAATGCTTATTATCATTATTGCTAATGCCTACTTAACAATCCCAGTTTTGAAGACTGAAGCTCTTCAAATCCAAAGGTGCTAACAAGCACTGGGGTGGATCCCCAAGGGTGGGTGTCTCCTACTCACTTGAGGATGAGGGCCATGGTCTCCTTCCTGTCCTTCCCCTGGAACGGCAGAGACCCCGTGAGCATCTCAAACTGCAGAGCAACACAGACAGGGAGAGCGAGTGTTCAGACTGACCGGATTCAACAGTAGAGAGCCCCAGAAGCAAAATGCCACAGAAGTCATTTATCCATTCAAAATCCTGATCAATTCCGTGTAGGCGTTGGCCGACGTGCCTGATGCACATCCGTGAACTGAAATGCCTCAAGGAGCTCCAAGTTCACTGGGGAGATGGACACACGATAAACACAGTAAATAATTCATCTCCATGGAAGGCGAGAAGGTGCTAGGTGCTGCGGAGAGAAGAAATACGCAGGATGCTGATGGATGGGAGGGGACAGCAGTTTGGGCCACACATCTTCACGGGTGCTGGTTGAGGACCCTGTCCTTCTCTGGTGGGTTGTTGGGAGGGGCTGAGCGAGGAGGAGGAGAGCTGACCTGTACTAAATGCTCATATGTATCAGGACAGGGTGGAGAGCCATCTGCTCACCAGGGTGGAACGGCCCCAGACTTCAGTCCATTACCAACATCTGGCAAAAACAATGTGGCACCAATAACTTCTCCAATACAGGCTGCCACACACCAAAAATACTAGGTGGACATCGGCCAGGATGGAGCTTGTGATAAAGGCGGATTGGGGAGTAGACGTTCCTGAGCAGGGATTTCCTTCCCACCCAAACAGCCCTGATTACAGGGCTCTGGAAGCAGTGGCCTGGAATCACAGAATTTACCAAACAACGTGCACATCGGACCACTTCTGAGGAAAGGAACTGGGGCGGCAGCCACAGCAAATCCTTTCCTTCCGCAGAAGATGCTGCATCTAACTGAAATGTGCTGAAGTGCGCATCTTCCCAGGGTCCTCACGTCAGTTACATGATAAGAAAGCAGCCTCAGTGCAGGAGTTTATATGGTCTTATTCAATTTCCCTGGTCCTGATTCTTTACTGCATATGTCTCTGCCCCTTTTAAACTTATCTTCCAGTATTTTTCCTCTGCATTGTGAAAATCTTGGGAAATACATCAAAACAGAGAGACCAAAATAATCACCCATTATTCCATTACCCAAAGATAACCGCAATTAGCATTTATTTCCTTCTAGTACTTTCTTCAAGTGTATCTTTCAAACATAAATAAGGTTTTATATACTAACTTTTCACAGAATAATATAAAAACTTCAAATGATTATTACAAAATCTTTGTAATATCACTTAATGTGTGGATATGCCAAAATATAATAGTTTACCTATCACTAGACACTTATGATGTTTCCAATTTTCCACAATTATAAATAATACTGAAACATACATAAAGTTTTGCTAAGATGTGGAGTTATCCTAATGATAAAACTAGGAAGGAAATTACAAGATTAAATAAATGAATGGATTTAAGGCTTTATTAGTATTAATTGGTCTACTTTCTGAAAGCAGATTTTAAAAGAAATTTAGAAATTCCTGCCCGTTCAGATGTTGAAATGCCGCCCTATCACGTTAACATTCGCTGATCATCCCATGTGCGCCCATTAAGTGAAGGCTCACAGAGCAGACAGGCCGCAGGCAATCAATCAATATATAAGCAATAAAAATCGAGAGTAAGAGAGTCCAGACGAGAATCTAAAAATAGACAAACATAATTAAATTGCAAGGCTAGAATGTTGACTACAGATGAGCTGTTCAGCTGATAAAATAGGACGAAAGTTTGTATGTTGATCATACAAATTAAAATATCTCTTAAAGTAGGTTCATATTAGCAAAGAAAATTCCCTGCCCATTTTGGTTCTTCTCTTCTCTCCTTCTCTCTTCTCTTCTTTCTTTCTTGAGTCTACTATGAATGAAATTCCATTTCAACAAAAATGCTTTCTGGCCACGTGACATGAGAAAGCTATTACTCGACTCTGGCCATTTATCTTTGTTATAAAGATGGTGCCCAATCTGCCGTCTGTATATTATCTAATTATTTATTATAGATCAACCAATATCTTGCATGTATCCATTCAGTGATTACTTTAAGCTTTGACTGTGGCTCTCTAACGATCAGGGTACAAATCCTTTGTGCTTTTCTCTCTCCATCCCCTTTTTGCGTCCACATTGTTTCATCCCATGCAATTAGCTACACAGTGGGAGGTCCTGAACCATTTATTAACATCCAACGCAATGGCATACATGGGTGTTCAATAAATGCTTCTCGATGATGAAGATGACGATGGTGGTGGTGGTGATGACGATGAAGCTATTTATTTTTTCAGCCTACACCACTCACGGTACTTTGGCTTCACTTCCAGCCCCCTTAAGAGTTCCCCTTCTGTCAGATGTGGAGAAAGGAGATCATTTCAGCATTTCTGTTCTGAACAAAGCCGCTCAGGAATTTCTCTGTCTTTAGGTATTTCATTAAATCAGTGTATTACTGATGAGCATCCCTGGGACATTACATATAATACGTGTTTTTTTGCTCAAGTGTTGAACAATCCCGAGACTGACCAACATTTCCAGGGCAAACTGATAAAAGTCATAGCTCATTGTGGGGTCCCACATTCAAATACACCTGCTGGGGGGCACTCCAAGTAATACATTCACAAATCAGCACCAGGGCAGGCCTCAGAAACGTACAGAGGGGACCAGATGAGGTGCGGGTGCAGCTTCACTGTGAGCAGTTACGATGCTTCCAGGAAGATGAGTAACTTGATGAATTTAAAGCAGTGGTTCTCAACTGGGGACAATTCTGAGACATTTCCCAATGTCTGGGGAGAGCTTCGATGGTCAGGACTGGGGGCATTGGGGGGTGTTGGAGCCTACGGGACAGACTAGCCAGTTCACACCTCTTGAGCACTCACCATGTGCCACGCCTACTCGGAGTGGGTTAGATGTCTACGCCGACCTGATCCTCCAACAGCCTCAGGAGGAACCTGTGGTTTTCAGACCCTTTCACGGGGGTGGCCCCTGAGCCTTGACCCAGCCACATTTGTCACAGCAGTGTAAGAACAACCTGTGTGTGAACGCCCACACACGCAGCGCCAGTGGTTAAGAAAGGGGAGGAGAACGTGAGGTGGTCTCACATACGAAACCAGAGCGATCAGGAGATGTTTACAAAAATCTACAAAACACAACCCAAACGTCCTTCTAAAGACCGACTTCCAGGGGCCAGCCCCGTGGCCAAGTGGTTAAGATCGAGTGCTCTGCTTTGGCGGGCTGGGGTTCACTGGTTCAGATCCCTGGTGTGGACCTAGCACTGCTCATCAAGCCACGCTGTGGCAGCATCCCACATACAATAGAGGAAGATGGGCACAGATGTTAGCTTAGGGCCAATCTTCCTCACAAAAACAATCCCCCCCAAAACTGACTTCCAGACAAGGGTGGGGATGGGCTGGTAATTCACTATCGCATGGAGCCCAGCCCTATCTGTTTAAGTTTTTTTCCCATTATAAGTACCTAACTTTGGATATTCAATTTTTTTTTTTTTGAGGAAGATTAGCCCTGAGCTAACATCCGCTGCCAATCTTTCTTTTTGCTGAGGAAGACTGGCCCTGAGCTAACATCTGTGCCCATCTTCCTCTACTTTATATGTGGGATATCTACCACAGCATGGCTTGACAAGCAGTGCCATCTCCGCACCCGGGATCCGAACCAGCCAACCCTGGGCTGCCGAAGCGGAATGTGCAAACTTAACTGCTGTGCCACCAGGCCAGCCCCTGGATATTCAATTTTGTTCAAGGACAGAGATTTCCTCCCTCAGCGTGAGGTGTCTTCTTTCGAGCTCTGTGGAGGGATTCTCAGATGGATTGAGATTCCATCCGTGGATTCGCAGATGACACGGGTTTAGTTCCCGGGTGAAGACATTCAAGGAAGGGATGGGCGTGACCCCTCAGTTGTGGATACGTTCCCTTCATGGTCTACACATTCTTCAACAAAGCCGGTGGAGGGATCCTTATAAAGACAACATGCTCTAACCTCATCTCCTCCCAAGGCTTAGCTAAGATGCCGCACTAAAGGCCCCACTGGACCCCTCTCTATGGCAAATGGGAATTCGGAAGTCACTCCTGGTGCTGCCCAAGGACGTGTCGAAAGCAACAGTCTCGACATCTGCCTGCAAGCTGGTTACCGCGTGCTGTCGAGAGGGTCAGGTGGGCAAGGACTCAGGGAGAAGGGGTTTTTAGAGCAATGAGGTGATTTTAAAGCAATCTCTTATGCTCTTTGAGCCTTGTTTCCACTTCTGTAAACAGAAAGAATATCTTTCCTCTGTAACTTAAAGATTTTTTGGTTCAATCAAATGTGAAGGTGCTTTCTAACTGTGTGTTGTACAGACTCAATCTGTCATCACTGGGACACCCACTTACTCCTCCTTCATGCTAGTGAGTGAGATAACAGTCCTGGAACTGGCGCCATCCACTTCCTCAGCTGTCACGAGACACTGAACGTGGAGTCCTTTAGACTAAAATGACTGGACCATTTCAGCAAACAAGTGAGAAGTGCCCTGTGCCCAGAGAGAAAGGTAGCTGGACAATTCCCGTGTGTCAACCGTGCCGGACAGCAGCCGCAGCAGGCCCCCCTTCAGTAAAGCATGGAGCCATCTCACCACGTCAACACCAATCTTCAGAGCCTTCCCAGAGTGCTGTGATGGGAAGGACAGGGGACCCGGGGAAGAGGTGAGGGCAGGGGAGCCCAGGCGCCTCTCTGCTTTCACAGTCGTGTCAGCCCTGCACGCGGGGCACAGACCTTCCTGGGCACGGGCACTGCATCTGTGCTGGGGACCACAGTGACGGTCACCTGGTACTTAGGAACCGCCCTGTGCCTGGGAGATGCTGGCAGAGATGGATGTTCACAACATAAGAGGCCAGACGTTGTAACAGCAACACATCAAAGTGCCAGGCAGACACGAAACACAGGCCCATCAGCTTGGCCGGGGGCAGAATTAGAGAAGGTTCCAGAACTGACTGTGCTCTCGTCAGGGAGGATGTGGAGGGAGAAAATTGGGGAGAAGCTCGAGGAAAGGAGATCAGCTCAAAATAAGTCCTATTTTTTCTTTTCTTGTCCCTCTTTGTTTCTCTATCTCTGGATTTCTTCTCTCAATGTCTCTCTCTCTCTGTCTCTCTCTTGTGTGGGTGTGTGTAGTTGTTTTTCTTACAATCTTTTTTTTTGCATGTCTTTGCTGTTCTTTTTTTCCTTTCAGCTTTTCCACTTATTTCTTTACTATCCAATGATTTTGACCGGAAAAAAAAAAATTAAGGTATATTTCATATTTCTATATACGTGTATATATATTTTATATTTGTATATATGTATATTGTATATGTGGGATAGATTTTATGGTCCATCATCTTATATACAGAAACAGATTAGAGGCATATCATCTTCTCCTTTCCCTTAGAAACCTCATAAAACTAAATCAGGCAACCTTTGACGGGTGTGCGGTTTTGGGTGCAGTTTTCTCTGCTGTGTCGGCGGGCCAAGACAGCCCTTCTCTCCAGTCTCAGGCTGGCCTCTTGTTCTTTTAAACACTGGTTACACCGAGATACACGTGGCAGCAATTTGTGACTTCAGTTCATCAGAAAAAGGGTGACCTGGAGAAAGGCTGTGTGGTCATTCTCAACCCCAGTTTATCCGCTACCTGTCATCTTTACGGGCTTTGGGTTGGATTCAAAAGGAAGCGATAACAGCTGGAGGTCACCCAGGGAAGGACAGAGGGAGTGTAGAGATGGGGTGGAGGAACAAGATGAAGCCTGGGGTCCCCTAAGGGAGCCCACCTTGCCCTCCAGAGGAATGTGCTTTTCAGCAAGGTGGGGGCTTAAGAGGTGGAATTGCTCCTGAAGAGGCAGACCCGGAACCTTGGACCTATAACCCAGTGTCAGGAAGGTGACATCAAACTTCCAGTATAGGCTGCAGCAGGTAACATGAGGTGGACCACCCCACCCCCACCAAACACCCTCCAGACAGGGAAACACAGGAAACCACACATATGGATCGGCAGGGCTGTGATGCAAAAATCAACTTGTAGAGAGCAAAGCTAATGAATTGTCTCATTAACATATCTAAAGAAGGACTGTTCAAACAGAAGGTGAGCAGAGCAGGAAAGAGCCTAGCGACAGCTGTGGGGGGCTTATCTCGGTGGTCTCCAGCATGGAGATGGACTGTCTCTGAGCAGATGCCATCAAATGCCTGAATGATCATCAACACAATAGACGTCCCCATCACCCTCTTTGCTAACATTTATGGAGCCCTTATAATGTCGCAGACTTGTTTCAATCACTTCGCTCGTATTAACTTGTTCAATTTGCTGTGATTCCGTTTTACGGAGCAGCCTTCTCATTATAATTTGACTTTCCTTGTAGGTGGCTGACACAGGAGAGAATGTGCTGACCCCGGAGACAGGGGCACTCCCACCAACGTGATGAAGACATCTCTTGTCATAAATCTGTAAACTGGCATTCTGGTTCAAGCCCTGCAAGCCGGCCTCCCGAGCTGGTTAATGTACGTCTGCCCCCACAGAGAGAGGTTAGCGGTCTGTGTGCTGATGAATCCACCACAGCCAGCATTTCTGAGCCCACAGGGCCGGGACCAGAACCTAGAGACCAAGTGACCACTGCTCCACGAGTCCTCCTGGGTACCAGGCTAATTCTCTAGGCAACACCTCTGGACCGTGGGTACAGGATGCAGCCCAGTGGTACCACAGTCCGGGGATGAGGCGTGTGGTGTGGTGGGAAGAGAGCTGGCCTGGACACTGATGGAAGCTGGGTATGGAATGCACATGGCTGTGCCCAGTGCTAGCTGAGTGACCTTCATCAAATCTACTGAAACTCTTGTGGCTCCAGTTTCCTTGTTAAATGCCCACAATGGAGGGCTTTGGACAACCCTAAAGAGTCACGATGCTGTTCACCCAGTGTCAGATTCCATGGTGTCAGAAGTCTGGTCTATGCTGTGGGCTTGGTGAGCACGAAGGGGCCGTGAGCACAGTGCCCGGCTGGGAGGATGGGCAGAGTGAGAGGGCGCAAGGAAGGGAGGAGAGCCCACACCATTTCTCTTATGACTACAGAATACCCTGTCTAGACGGTGTTCCGTTCTATGCCCTATCTTTTTGAACATATGAGCTAAAAATTCAAGTTTCTAGATGTCGATGTAAAAATACTTAATTTCATGTATATTTTGGCTCATGTTAATTTTTATGACTCACAGGGAAGATTTTGTGTTTGAAACAAGAAAAATATCTTTCGTATGGAAATGGTTGCATGCCTTAAAATCCTCACGTTAAATCAGTAAGAGCACTAAGTATAAAAAAGGTTTGACTCTTCACACATTGGCATCCTTATTTGAATCCCACTTCCGTTTCCCGATGATGGAAGTTTGGGACGGACAGCGAAGGAGGCTGCCAGGAAGTGCAAGGGTCAGGAATTTGGGGGCCTCCTCCGTGTCCCGAGTCACATTAATGGGCACTGGTTGTCTACATTTCAAGCCTTGTTTTCCTCGGGTCATTCCTGACCTCTGAACCAACCTGGGGATGGGAAAGTTCACGGGGAACCAGGACAAGCAGCACTGAAGAGGAGGGGGTGCCATTACCATCAGCACACCGAAGGACCACCAGTCTGCGCTCTGCGTGTGTCCTCGCCGGTTCACCACCTCGGGAGCCATGTATTCTATCGTCCCACAGAATGAATAGGCTCTCTTGTCGTGATCGATGGCCTCCTTACTCAGCCCGAAATCTAAAGGTGAACACAGCACACAGCACTCATCAGTCTTAGAGTGGCCTTCAGGACCATTCCCACGCTGACCCCTAACCGATGAGCTTCAGCGTCACTGACATGAACTCTGCCTGACTGGGCATCCTTCTCCTACCCACTCTGTTTGGGAGCAACAGAACCCTCCTGGCATGCAGGCATCATCATGCCCACGCACGCTGGGCAAAGCCTGGTAAGTTCCTCAAGTCAAAATCCTTTAGGAACCTGCAAATTTAGGACTGCCTTGTAACGATATCAAGAAGTTGTATGTCTTAGTGACCACGTGGATCCCCCGGGAGATCCGTTTGTTAATAGAGACACTCAGGTGGAATGTGGAGCTCTGACGCTGCAGGTCAGCGGGCCCGGGATAGAGAGAAGCATGTGGTGACAGGAAGGAAGGTGCTGGCTCTGAAGAAAAGGACTGGAAAGGCGTTACGGGCAGAAGGCTACTTGGGAAAGAGGTCCCTGGTTGGTGAGGCGCAAAGGGGAAGAAGACAAGTCTGATAAGGATCTTAGAGCATTTGGGGGGGGCATGCAATGAGCACCGTCCCATCTACTCCCTCCTGAAATCTTCAGTCAACTCTCCCCTCCTTCAGTGCCTGTGCGTTAACGCACTTTGTGGATGACGGACACAGTGAACGCATGGGTTCTACGATTCCAGCACCTCTCTGTGAAAATAAGGATGATGTCACTTCCTTCCAGGCCATGTGAGGATGAAGCGCGATCGCAGGCTGACTGAGAACAGCAAACACCCTGGGAGGTGTTGCTCACTCGTTGCTTAAGTGACTTGTTTGCACATTAGGGTCATGGGGGTTTGTTTGTAATTTGTGCCTGGCCCAAATGACAAATTATTGCATATTATTAACTTGAGGTCATGCATAAGCAACAGAGACCATGATAATTAGGTCAGCGAACGCCAAAATTCTATAATACTACAGATAAACTTGACATGGCAGCTCCATACTTATTCCAGCTACGGCTGCACACGCGTGATTTAGAGAATCACGCACAGACCCTCAGTCAGCAGAGAAAACTTGTAAAGAATTAGCAGAACGTGAAATCTCCACAAAATGCCACAGGGGCACCTCCCGAAACAGCTCGACCAGGTGCAGAAGTTAATTTTACTTTCTCAGCCTGAAGGGTTTAGTTTCTTCTGCTGTCATAGGTGTGGGAAGGCACAGAGACATCAACAACAGAGCAAACCAGAATCAGCACGGGGGGGCAGCTCCCAAGAGCTGCTGAAGAGGCCACAACTGTTGATCAAGTGACACTGCAGGTGTCCCAGAAGCTGTCCTTCACCTGCCAGGAGCGTGTGGTCTCGAGGCTCTGTTAAACGGAGAGCCACAATCTTGTGTCCGAATTCACGAGAAATTTGAAGAGTCTGGCTTTGCAACATTAACAAGCACTTAAAAATATTTACTGACATTTACTGTCAGCTACTCTGTGGACTCCGCAAGACACTGGGGACCCAGGAGGAGCGGGAAACCTGCCCTTGAAAAGAGAGGGTGTGGTGACATGCAGATAAGTAACCGAGCAGCCGTGAGACCGTGTAGAGGACGCGGAGCGGAGATGGGGAGGCCTGGGGAAGAAGCGGCCACCGAGGTAAGCAGTGAAGGTAGAACAGAGGTCGACCAGGTGCCCCAAGCAGGGAGGGCTTCCTGACAGAGGTGAGGAGACAGCGTTCATTCAGGGATGGACAGCGGGAGCGGGTGAGTGCGGAGATGGGGCTAGGATCAGGTCAGTGGGGTGGCCGGCAGAAGGGCTCCTAGAGACATCCACATTCCAACCCGCAGAACCTGTGAATAGGTCACCTCACGTGACAAAGGGGGCCTTGCAGGTGTGATGAAGTCAAGAACCGTGAGATGGGGAGGTTATCCTGGACGACCAGGTGGGCCCATGAAGCACAAGGCTCTTATGTGGAAGATGCGGCTGTGAGCCGAGGGATGCGGGCAGTTCCTAGGGCCTGGAGAAGGAGAAAGAATTCTCCCCTGGAGCCTCCGGAAAGGGACACAGCCCTGCTGACACCTGGGTCTCAGCCCTGAGAGACCGACTTTGGACTTCCTGGACTTCCGGCTTCCAGAACCATAAGATAAGATAACAAAACAAAGATAAGATAAGTGTGTTGTTTGAAGCCACCAAGTGTGTGGTAATTTGTGACAGCAGCAAGAGGAAACCAATGCCAAGTAGGTGTCATGGAACTGGAAGGTAAGCTCTCAGTCTGGTTGAATTTGGTGGCGATGGGAGGGACCTGGGGTTTCAGTAGGGAGACTGGTCCCTCGGAAATGATGAAGGCGGGAAGGGTATGGCGGTGACAAGGACCATGGGGCTGGAAAGTGCTAAAGTGAGATCATGGATATTTGCCCTAAGATCAGGGCTGTGCGTCGAGATTCTTGGACACAACATCCAGTGATACTGAGAGTCTGCAGGGAAAGTACTAGAAGGGTCTTAGGTCAGAGGAGAGAAGGAAAGGAGGGCCCACCTGGGAAGTCTGAGCATTTCGAGATGCTGTGAGGACACACACCAACATAACTAGTCCATAGTTAGGAGAAATCAGCCAACTCAGAGACATGCATGTACAAGGCCGGTGTGATAACACCTTTGGCTTTGAGTGGGGCCCTGGAATGACCAGGGCTGAAATGAGGTCACCGAGGAGACCATTGTGTTTTACAAACCTGTGATCTTAATATGTCCCTCTTCATCCAGGAGGATGCTGAAAGAAAGAGGAAGCAAAGAGATGATTTAGAAGAGACAAGACATGCTGGGGGGGTACGTGGACCTCAGGGGGACACACCCAGGGCCACTAGGGCCGCAGTCCCCAGCCGGGGGTTCCTCGAGCTCACAGAGGTGGGCTTTCAGACTACTGTTTCCCTCGTCTGCAGCTCCTGCTGAGTCAGGAGTGTATTCAGATCCACGGTGTCTGGGGAGGCAGAGGGGCTCCCTATGTTCTTGTGTCTGGTTAAACAGGCAAACGCAGGGGACTGCACATTTGAGACCTTCTTACGCCCACCGGGAAGGTTCAGGAATCTTCTAGACGGTCCTGCGTGAAGAACAGGACTGGGAGGGTCCAGGATTGCCCTGGCCTGTGGAGACCTGGAGCCTCTTAGAGGGGATTTTTCTGTACCCAGGCAGGCCCTTGCTGGCCAGAGGCCTGGCTCCTTCTCCCCAGATCTTTCTGTGAGCCCTGCCCTGGCTCTCGGGACCAACGTGACCTCTGGGGAGGCCTGTGACCCCTTAGGCCTCAGCACCAAGGAGCCTTGGGGCTCTGCCGCCTTCATCTTGTTATAAGATCTGGTCCCACGGAGTCCCTGCCTTGCTCGCTGGTCCAAGCCCTACTCACGCCAGCATCTGACTCCAGATGCCCGGGCAGGGAGCGCTGGCCTTGCTCCACCCACCTGTGGTAGGGCACAGCACACTCTTCACTGGAGGGAGCAGGGAGAGTGTGCAAGGGGCGGATACCGGCGAGCACCCCAAGACGCTATCAACCCTCAGGGCCTGGGGCTCCTAACGCCCCAGTTTCTCTGTTTGCTGTAATTAAGTCCCACTGCCCCAGCTCCTGGGAGGCAGCAGCCCAGCCCTAAAGAGCCCAGGGAGTGGACTGGAGCAAAACCAAAGCAAGGCTTTCAGGATTAATATGTGATACCCCAAAAACCCTAGGAGAGGAAGGAAGCGCTGACACCTGCGACCCCGTGGATGGACCTGGAGGACATTATGCTGAGTGAAAGAAGCCAGACACTAAAGGACAAAGGATGTAGGATTTCACTTACACGAGGCTCCTAGCGCAGTGCAGTTCACAGAGACAGAAAGCAGAGGCGGGTGCAGGGGCTGGAGAAGGGGGCAGCGGGAAGTTAGCGTTCAATGGGACAGAGTTTCAATTTTGCAGGAAGAGAGCCGGGCAGATGGATGGTGGGGACGGCTACACAGCAATGTGAACACTCTCCACACTGCTAAACTGGACGCTTCAAAATGGTTAAGATGCTAAATTTTACGTTTATCTCACCATGGCTTAAAAAATCTGCCATGGGATGAAAAAAGATACCTACAATTTAATGGAAATGGGAAGGAGAGAGTTACAGCTTATAATTAAGATGACAATTTGTAATGAAAGTGGCAAATGTTCTTATCTTCACTTTTCAGTCATACCTAATCTTTGCCCAGAAATGAGCAACTTTCAAAATTAATTCCTTATGAGTCCAAATTAACAAAATCTTTGCCCTTCAACGCTGCAATTGCATATTACTATTTTTAGCTGTAAAGATCCTTTTGACCTTTAACAAGAGAGAGACCCAGGGGGCCCAGGGCTCACCCATGAGCATGTGGCTGAGTTGGATCTGAAATCTGCCTCATGCTCCCGCTCTCTTAAGGAGATGATGTAGTTAATAGGATACTGTTCTCTCTGTGGGGACACTCAAGAGAGGGCCTTTTATGATGATTTAAATGTTTATTTAGGGGCCAGCCCAGTGGCATAGTGGTTAAGTTCGTGCGCTCTGCTTCAGCGGCCTGGGGTTTGCAGGTTCAGATCCCAGGCACGGACCTATGCACTGCTCATCAAGCCAAGCTGTGGTGCCATCCCACCAACAAAGTAGAGGAAGACCAGCATAGATGTTAGCTCAGGGCCAATCTTCCTCACCAAAAAAAATTTTTTTTTTTTTT
>NC_060274.1:3210005-3341863 GCF_021613505.1 Equus quagga | reverse complement strand
GCAGCAGAGCGCGCGAACTTAACCACTTGGCCACGGGGCCAGCCCCACCAAAAAAAATTTTAAGAAGTTTATTTACATGTTCAGCTGGTGATGTTCTATCATGCTGGTGGTTATGTCAAAGCCACGCGTGGTACGCTCTTCCCTCTGGTCACAGGCGGACACACACTTTGCATCACGCATGTACATAACATGACCTGGTTTCTGGGCAAACCCAGATGCTTCCCATAAATGACTCCACGTCTAATACAAATGGCTGGAGAGAGAGTTTGTGTTTTCCTCAGTTCAGTGTGGGTGAGAGTAAGGATCTGGAGCATGGGTGAATCCCACTTCTGAGCCCTCGGCCATGAGGTCTTAGTGTGGCTTGGGTCCCACCAGGTCCTGCCTGGTCCAGGGGCGGGTGTAGACCTCAGGCTCAGTGGGTGGTATGACTTGCCTCCCAGGACAGTGGATAGTGAGTGAGGAAATCAGGGACCCCGTTTAGGTCAGCCAACTGGACCTAAAATCGCATCCACTAGATCTCTACTTTTTCAAGTGGATAAACTCCTAGTTTTTGTATCAGCTCCACACAGAAAATACAAGAAAAAACCTGAAATGGGAAATCTATTCTTTTGGAGGGACTTTATTTCTTTAATTTAGAGTAGATTAGCAAAATATCCTAGAAATAACATTACAGATGATCATTGCTAAAGATACAAGAATCTCGCTTAGGAATCTGGTGCCACTGTCTTTCAGAAAAGCTCTCAGAAAAGCTCATCTGACTTGTCAGCTAGAAATGGGCCTGTTGAAACAGTTGAAAGGGTTTCCTAAATCTAGAGGATGATGCAGAAGAGACAGAAAGGGAAGAGAGAAAGTAGCTTGGAGGTCGCCATGTCTGAGATGTTCCCAGTGGCAGGGTGAGCCCAACCTACAAGAGGGAGGCAGCCTCATGGCAGGGAGGGGCAGTGAATATAGAAGGGGGAGTAGTGGACAGGCTTCCTACGTGCCCAGCCTTACATGAACAGGAGGGACATGGGCCCTGGCCCTGCCTCCCTCAGAGTTGTCATGGGCATTAGGTAAGAATGGGGTGGGACCATCCCCTACAAATGAGTGTAAGCCACACCTGTGTCTGAGCACCTTTTCAGGGAGAGGCAGGTGGATCTGCTCACCCCCTTTGGAATCCCTGCGTGGGAGGTGCCAGCCTGAGGATGTCTCCAGCCAACTTCCTGATGTGCACTGACGTGGGACATAAATACAGAGCAATGGCCACCAATGTGGGCCAGCAAGAAAGGGGGGTGTTGAGGACCACGCCCTCCTGTTTTCTCACTTACTTCTCAGGTTTCAGGTCTCTGTAGATGATGCCCAGCCCGTGGAGGTGATCTAAAGCTAAGGCCAGCTCAGCCAAGTAGAACTTGACATCCTCCTCAGTAAACATGACCTGGCGAGTGAGAGAGAACAAGGCTGTTGAGCTCATTCTGCGATTGGCTTGTTTTAAAGAACTCTGCCAGAGAGAGAGCACGACTCAGCCCCTCTAAGTACACCCTCGGGTCGGTTTTGCTCTGAAGAAGATCGTGGGGCCCCCCAACCATCCTCTGCTGCCTCCTCTCCTGGAAACATGTGTTCTCTATACAGTTTTAAGACCAGCAAAGGAAGACGAGCCCTTCTTTGCAAAGATGCCTTAATTAGCCTTGTGAGCGGAGCCCTTAGATAGAGTCCTCTCCACCCCATCCCTCTCGCCCCCACAGATCATGCAGCTCTGGAGTGCTTTCTGGGTTTATATTTTAATATGAGTGGTTCTGATGTGAATTCACCACATTTTAATACAAATACCTAAACCGCACTGTGAAGGCCCAATGAGGAGCCGTGGAAAATGCATCTCAAATCTCATTCCTTCTCCCTCCAATTTGACATCTTCTCCTTGGCTGATGCAAACCAGTAACTGCTGGTCACCCAAAGTGGGATTAGTTCTACTAAATACAACACACAGATGGTGTAGATTCAGCGGGAGCGCCCCAAGTTGGGGGAGACTGGTTGGAGAGGGCACGTGGGGTGTCAGGGTCCACGGGTTGGACACTCTGATTCAAGGAAGCTAATCATACACAAGGCCACAGTGCCCGGCAGACGTCACGGTCATCGTCTCATAGTGACATTTGCCTTTCCCCAGGGGTGTCAGAACCAGCACATCATTTTTTACAGTCACCTTCTAGGAAGGCAGATGGTGATCAGAAACCATTTTTGACATTCATCATGAGAAATCAGCTTCACAGAGACCAGAAGCCCATATCATCACTGAATTCTCTCTGAAGGCGGACACATGAAAACTCACTGCCTAATCAGAAGGCTGCCTGGTAGCACGGAATTGGGATGACGGCAGTTCAGAGAATTGAAGGATGAATACGTCAGACTGATGCAGAGGGAGTGCATCCATTCCACAAAAAGGATGCTTCCCCACGGGGCAGGGACATATGCCCCAAGGTCCTGGACGGAGACATTTGGGTGCTGCCGACCCTCGCTGCCCCTCCGGCCACTGGGATCTCCTGTTCCATCTTCCACACTCAACCAGCACCTTTCCTGGTTGGGTGTTTCTTTTCTAAATTGGTTAATTTATTGGGTGGGCTTACTTAGAGTCAAATTCTGCTGGCTGGCGAATTCTCTTTCATCTGATTTATCTATCTATATAACCAACATGGGTGTGTCTGCAGTTTACTGCTCTGGTGCAACTGTAATTGTCCACTTGTCCATGTCTTAGGGGACTTCTCAGTGTGTCCCCAAGTACAGCTGACAAATACTGTCTCCATAGAAATGAAACACCCACTGATGTGAGTTCTTGAAGGCAGTTAGTATAGTGACCGACATGTGGAAGGATGTTGTCCAATGGACTCAACTGAAAGAGAGAATGAAAGGAAAATCCTTTCCACGTGTTTCCATGAACTCCAAGAATCTGGGGTGCCCGTGCCTGACAACTTTCCTTTTCCTCTGAAATAAGGGTTAGATGGGAGACCCGTATCTCCGTTGTGAGGTGTGACAGGGCTTTTTGCTAATTATTGTAGCCTTTTGGTCAAGAAGCCCAATAACTGTGTCATACTGGATGCTGGACAACACCAAACCCAAGGGCTGACTTCTTGTAGATGAGAGGGGCAGGCGTCAGATCAGTAGATATCGGACGACAACTGGCAGGTGTCAAGGACTCAGCATCTTTGGAAGCGTGAGCACAGGCAGGAGGCACGTTAAACGAGCAGACACCTGCTCCCACAGGGACTTGTGTAGAACTTGGATCTGATCTTTCCAGCCCCAGGCTTTCAACCTATATTGCGAGGAGCCCAATATATCAGTTGTGCCATTGCCCAAGGGAGTGTCTGAAAACAGAGGGAGAGGGCAGCCCAAGGTCTCTGGGACACCCATCCGGCTCCACCTCAATCTACTGGTCACTTCAGAATTTCCTGCAGAATGGAGGGATCACCTGCTAAAAAGGTGGGAGGGGGAGAAAGGGGAGAGGACAGTTGGAACCCACTGTTAAGAGTCCAGTGAAAACTGCCATGCTGGCGTGAGGGCCAGAAGGACTGGAACCTGTCCTGTGCGTGGTACTAACACGTGCTGTCTTCATCACCCTCTGCTCTGGATAAAGGGACACCCCCACCACCCTCTGTTCTGGATGAAGGGACATCCCGCCATCCTGCACAGAATCATCAGGACTAAAGCCCAGTGTTCGAGTTGCCATGGGCAGAATGCTAGTTTTTTCCATCCCATGAAGGAGAGAGCTCTTCAAGTCAATTATGGGCCAGACAGCTTTCATGTTGCGCTGCGTAACATTCTGGAAAGTTCCATGTTAGGTAGGGTAAGGTCAAGGATAAACTCTAGGGTTGTGAAGTGGCTGGTGGTCATGGAGACCTCATGTCTGAAGACCCGATTAGAGGCTCCTGGAGCAGCTCCCAGGAGGCGCGGTCAGCAAGTCAACAGCATCTTCCTACACGGCAAGCAAGATACTGCGAAATAAAGTCTTTCCCAGTGTTCCATAACTGAGTTTCCATTGCCATCTGCTCTACAAGGGCAGTGAACAGAGTGCAACGGAAGGTTCTAGAGCTTCACAGGTGTCTTCGGAAGAGTCAGTTTTCTCAAGACCTTTCAAGGACAACGGATTTCTTCTTTGTGCAACTCGTGTGACTTCTTTAAAACGAATACACACACCCCCCCCCCAACACCTCCCACACACTGCACACACACACCACACATAAACATGCATGTGTGTACACACATACACTCTCAAACATATCACACACTACACCCAGAGGCAAATGCAGACATACACACGATTCCCACGCACCCCACATACCCCACGTACGCACACACCACACACCCTCCTCCCCTCAGAGCTCTCCATCCCTCTTTGTCCCTCGGGTTCTAGACAGAAACCCACAGCCTGCCGCCTCCTGGAGGGCTGCTCACCTCTTTGGAGAGCCTGGTGAAGAGGTCCCCACCCCGCAGGAAGTCCAGAATCAGGTAGAGCTTTCCTTCCGTCTGAAAGGCTGTGGAAGGAGAAAGAGTTGAGCATCTCGGCCGTTAAGGAGGTCCCCTGGGGGACATGTTCCCTTGGGCTCCGTCTCTTTGCAGCGCAAAAAGCTTGTCTCTGTCTCTCTGTGACTCAAATAATACTGTGTAGTCTGTGACGCGGGGTCATTTCAGAAACGGGACCCAAACCGGTTGGAGACAGCTTCCCGGGCAGAACCCAGGGAAAAGGAGCGGACGGTAACGAGCTCTGTCTCGCTCACTTTTTTTTTTTTTTTAAAGATTTTATTTTCTTCCTTTTTCTCCCCAAAGCCCCCCAGTACATAGTTGTATATTCTTCGTTGTGGGTCCTTCTAGTTGTGGCATGTGCGACGCTGCCTCAGCGTGGCTTGATGAGCAGTGCCATGTCCGCGCCCAGGATTCGAACCAACGAAACACTGGGCCGCCTGGAGCGGAGCGCGCGTACTTAACCACTCGGCCATGGGGCCAGCCCCCATCTGTCTCGCTCACTTTTATTAAAGAGTCTGGAGATTTTTTTCTCCTTTCTTTCTTTTTTCTCCCGTCCTTCCCTCCCTCCCTCTCTCCTATGCTGCCTTCCTCCCTCCCTCCCTTCTTTCTTTCCTTCCTTCCTCCCTTCCTTCCCTTTTTCCTTTTTGAATCACAAAGGGGATTGAAAGATACAGAAGAGAGAAGTATTTGGATGTTCCCACTTGCTCTCACTATCGCCACTATTAATACAGGGCTTTGGGTTCAGCTGGGTCTCACTACAGAGTCGGCTTTTGCTGTGGGTGCTTGGTGAGGCGCGGGATGACAGCCCTGAACGTGTCTGGACAGTCTCCTCTCCTTCCAACAGAACCGCATTCTGTAGGACTCAGGGTTCAGGCATCAGTCATCTGATTCCTTCTTGGACGGCGGCGTTGGTGACCGGCCGGCATGGCTACTCGTACTTCATGGCCCTGGGGTCTGGGTTTGACAGCTGTGTGCCAGAGTGATAGGTGTATTGTTTGTTTCAGCTCTCGCCCACCACTCAGCAAGGGCATGCCTGCGTCAAGAGGGGGCTGCACGCCATGTGAGGGTCAAGAGAAACCACTCGCTCTTACTACTGGATGGTAGTTCAATGTTTTGATGACTTATCATCTGCCGTCTACTTTATATACGTAGGGAGGATGGCTGGAAGGGGTCCTAATATCCCTTGGTCCTTGAAAACTTTTAGTTTTCTAAAAGTAAGTCCTAGAAGCATTATCAACGTTGGAGTTTTAGAAACGTCTGGCTTCTAACCAGAAAACTCTTTGTCAGAAGGGTGAGAACTGAAGCCTGGATTACATGCTCTATCAGAGCCTTGAAGGGCAGAAGGAGAACAAGCGTCTTCTGATCAACCACAGAGGCAACAGAGGGGATGCCTATAAACATCTTCGTAAGATGCCCAGTTCTTAACTTCTTTAGCAAAACACCCTGGAAACCAACCGAAATGACACCCGGGATTGGATCTGACACCTGTGAGTCAGCAGCGGTGGAGCGGCAACGTAATGGAGGGGGGGCAGCCTCCCAGCCGTCCGCCGTGGGACCGGATCCCAGGACACCTGCACACAGGCCTGGGGGTAACGGTCACCAGCCGGCTTCCCGCAAGCTCACATCCATATTTGCTTTTATTATTTGTGAAACCAGAGGCCACAGAATTTCCCCACAAGACTGAACAGTTGTCTTAGTAATATCAGAAATTACCCAGCTAGAAGTCTCCATTCTCCTACCTTTGGGCGTGTGTTTATGCCTTTGCTGCCGATCTGTGTATGTCTCACGACTATCTCCCACCACTCCACCCTCCCCCGGTGCCTTTGAAACAACAGGTACAGTTTCCTTCTGTTCTTTCTGTACTGGACTCACATCCCTTACTCAACTGGGTAGTAAGCTTTAAGGCAGTCTGGCACGACGCTGGAGTTGCCATTTCATTAATCATTTTTAACTTGAAGATTTCACTGTTGCTTCTCTGAGGACATAAAAAGGCAGAAAGCAGGGGGCTGGCCCGGTGGCGCAGCAGTGAAGTGTGTATGCTCCCCTTCTCAGTGACCCAGGGTTTGCCAGTTCGGATCCCGGGTGTGGACATGGCATGGCTTGGCAAAAGTCATGCTATGGTAGGTGTCCCATATATAAAGTAGAGGAAGATGGGCATGGATGTTAGCTCAGGGCCAGTCTTCCTCAGCAAAAAGAGGAGGATTGGCAGCAGGTGTCAGCTCAGGGCTAATCTTCCTCAAAAAAAAAAAAAAAAAAAAAACAAGGCAGAAAGCAAGCTAAGAGGACTTGTGTGGCACCACAGACATGTGGCCTGGGGTCCATTATGTGATCTGAGCCTCAGTTTTCTCTTTGGGAAAATGGAAACACTTATCTACCCGGAAAGGAAGTTTTGAGGGTTCAATGAGCTACAGTCTTTAAAATGCTTGAAATATGGGATTTGCTTAAAATGTAGGGCGTGTTACCATTCTGGTTGAGAGAAATTATTGGGTGATAAAGCATTTTATTCTGAAACAATACAAAAATGTGTCACAGATTCATTCCCATGTAGGTCAAGAGACCTTTTTTTTTTATTTTAGCACTTTATCAATGACGATAATTTAATTAATGATAACATAGAGCCCCTCGGAGTAGGTCTTTGAGATGAAAATCACGTGTCTTGCTCCCTCAGAGAAGAAGGCAAGAGATTAAGGAAGTAGGAGAGGAGATAACCCTCCCCAGACAGGACTGACGCTCTGACATAGGGAGGGTTTTCACCTGATGATTCTTTTTCCTCAATTTTCTTTGTTTTGGGGAACGCTGCCCTAGGTTCTCTCAAAAGTAGGTTATTTTTTACGCTATTTACCATAATGAAGCTTGACAATGAAAGGGTGATTCACTTCTGCCAAAATGTCTCTCTCCATCTTTGATCTCACTCGGTCCCGAACTGCAAAACAGGAAAACGAAGGCTTTCAAGAGGAGGAATGAGAGTTCTGGAGAACATGGAATATAAAACATCAGATATAAACAATTCCCCCAACTCATTGTTACAAAAATTTTCAAACACGTACAAAAGCAGAAATAATGATGATTATCCCTAAATCCTCCACTAGACTCAAGAATTGTGTTAATACATTTGTGCTGTCTCCACACACACACACATTTTGGTAAAAAATCTGACAATAAATTGTCCACTCAATGCCACTCGATCCTTGGGTGCATTTGCACACAGCATTTCCTAAGAATAAGGACAATCTCTCACATAACTAACATGACTGTCACCTCTAAGGAAATGAGCAATCATTCCATAATATCACCCAATATCCAATCCATATTCCACCCCCCGCCCATGTCATTGACAGCTGCTATAATTTTTTCTAACCTAGGATCCAGAAAAGGTTCACACATTATATTCGGTTGTTATCTTTCTCTATTCTTTTTGCTGCTAGGATAGAAGAGTTGCACTTCTTTTCTTCTCCCTGTGCCTTTTCGTAGACTTTTCAATAAGTGCAGGCGAGCTGTCCTGCAGACTGGTCCACTGGGTTTGTCCGATTGTTGCTTTACTGGTGCTCTAATCCTTTATTTCCTGTAGACCGAGGTTAGGTCCAGAGGCTGTATAAGATTGAGGCTAAACATTTTTGGCAAAAATACCTGCCAGGAGATGCTGTGCACCTGAGCTTGCAGCAGCCGCGGTGACGATGCTGTGTTAGCTTGCTAAGTGAAGCTGAACTGGATGACGTGGTTAAGGCGACAAGTCACGGATCTTTCATTGTAAAGACCCACATGGCTCTTTGTAAGTAATGTCACCTGCAGCATGACATTTTGGCCTCCAGTGGCTGTGGGTTCCTAACAGTCCTTCATCCGGGAGTGTCAGCATACTCATGTGATCCTTGCTTGAGTCATTTAGGGCTGCAAAATGCATTTTTCTCATTTCTGATGGAACCGGAAATCAAGAGGAAGAGTCCTTCTTTTTCTCTCTCCCTGAGGATAACTATGTAGACTTTTTAAAATTTAGTGTGTTATAACCAGCTACAACATGATTCTTTTTGGTCCTCACATGGTCCCAAGCTTAGCCATCTGGCAATACAGATGTAATTAGTTTTGAGGCAAAAATAAACAAAGAAGGATTACCATTTGAGAATAAGAACAATTGCAAATTCCCACAAGTGAATTGGTCCACCCAGGGCAGCATCCAGTGACCTCACACGGCCCCATGTAAGTGCCGGCAGGAACTTCCTTAAGCATTCACAAGTGAGACAAGTATGGTAAGTAATGCACCACTGGGCCAGGCATTTACATTCACCCTTTTTTTGGTCTTGTGATATATACTTTTAAAGTTTTATTTAAGAAGTCCTTGTCTAAGGACGGCTATAATAAAAAGAAAAAGAAAGAAAGAAAGAAAATAAGAAGCGTTGGCAAGGACATGGAGCGGTGGGAACACTGTGGAGCCGTTGGTGGGAATGCAAGATGGTGCAGCTGCTGTGGGAAACAGCTTGGCGGTTCCTCAAAAAGTTAAACATACAACTACTATAGGACCTAGCAATTCCACTCCTAAGTATTTAAGTAAAAGGACTGAAAATGGAGACTTTAACAGATACTTGTACTCCCGTGTTCACAGCAGCATTATTCACAATCACCAAAAGATGGAGGCAACCCAAGTGTCCGTCAGTGAGTGAATGGATAAACAAAATGTGGTGCTTCCATACAATGGAATATTATTCAGCCTTAAAAAGGGATAAAATTCTGATACACACTACAATATGGATGAACCTTGAAAACATTACGCTAAATGAAAGAAGGCAGACACAAAAGGAGAAATATTATATGATTCTGCTTAGATGAGGTACTTAGAGTCATCAAATTCATAGACACAGAAAGCAGAACAGTGGGTGCTGGGGCTGGGGGAGGGGGAATGAGGAGTTGCTGTTTAATAGTGACAGAGTTTCTGTTTGGGAAGATGAAAAGTTTTGGGTATAGATAGTAGTGATGGTTACACAATATTGAGAATGTTTTTAATGCCACTTACAAATGGTTAAAAGGACCAATATTATATTATACATATTTTATCACAATTAAAGAAAAACGAAGTCCTTCCTCACTCCCGGGTCACAAGGACAGCCTGCTACATTTTGCTCTGTTAACTCTAGTTTGACCATTTGCATTCAGGTGTCCAGGCTTTCCGGAGTCCAGCTGAGCTTTGGTGCCATGACCATGGTACGCTCCCCGACAGTCTATGACAGAGTAGCCTGGTGGTGGAGGGTGACTCTTGAGCTTCCAGCCTGGGTTTACACCCTGTGTCTGTCACTCACACATTGTGGGCTGCTCTCTGCTCAGTTTCCTCATCTGTGAAACGGGGATGATAGGGTACCCACCTCACAGGACTACTGTGAGAAGGGAATGAATTAACGTGTGTGAAACACTTACAACCGTGCTGGCCCCACAGCAAGTGCTGTGCTCCATCTATTGTCATTGGTGGAGTTAGCTTCACTGTATGATAAGATTCCACGGCTTGCTCTGGTCTTTCCGTTCTGCCCCACTGCTCGTCTGTTCCTGTAGTAACACCAGACCCTTGTAATCACAGTGGCCCCAAATCCCTCAGAATCTGGAAGGGCTGAGAGTTGGCACACAGGAGGCGAAGCTGTGGGCAGATCTGCAGGTCACCCAGCAGCATCTCCACAGCCCATCGCCAGCCTGCTCTGTGTCCCATGCAGCTATGATCCCCCACGACCAAAGCACCAGGCAGAGGGGTGTGGGGTCCAGCTTATCATCGTCCACGCCCAGGGTGACACATGGTGGGTCCTCCTTTTGGCTAGACTAATGGAATAGAACTTTGTTGCTGGAAAGACCTTGGGGAGCACATAATGCAAGCCTGCTGTTTCACAGGAGAGCAGACTGAGGCTCGTGGTAGAGAAAAGCGGGTGCTCAAAGCCAGACAGCTGGCTGGCGCAGCAGGGAGCAGATCCCTGCTGGTCGCCTTTCCACTGGGTGCACCCACCAGGTGGCAGAGCACTGTCACCACTCGGAGCAGATGCCAGCACAGAAGACAAGATACTCGGGGAGGACCACAGAGAAACAAAGCAATCTCGGCTGGAAAGGTCTCATGAGCAACGGTTGTGAATGGAAACTGTTACCCAAGTGACGGAAGTGGAGCCGGCGTTTGGAGTTCAGATGGTTGCTGAGCGCTTTTACTGAATGCAATTTCATATCGCTGGTTTTGTCTCTGGAGCAATGCTCCCTGAGCTCAGAGATTCCTTTTCCCTCTCTGATCACAGTAATTGCGTGAAAACCTTTTCAGGGGGCTCTGTCGTAGAATTAACCTCGCCTTTCCTGTTTATCATTTGTGCGTTAATATCTTAGTGATCTGCATTCGAGTTTTGGTCAGTGGACCTTTTCTTTTCTATGTAAAGTAACCAGAAAATAGTCCTACAACAGCAAATTTGGTGGAGGTGTTGAAGGCAGAGCAAGGGATCCTTGTAAGGTGAGAAGACACGGATCCAGAGATGGGATGGGTCTTCCCACCTCCTTTAGAAACTGGACAACTGAATGGTGAAGTCAAAATTCTTGCAACCTGGCCTCGGATTTCCTTTTCCTCCCGCCTCTCTTCTTTCATCCCGTGCCTTTTCCACCACTACTTATCAGTCTTTCTCGTGTGACATGAGGCCCACAAAGCTGCAGGCTCTGCCCCCAGGAAGTAAGAATCCGGGGGCTAGATTATAAAGAAGGCAGCAGGGGAGCCCCCTGGAGGGTTGATCACCTCTGCGTGCATGTGGGACCTAGGGCCAGAGTCCAGGGGGTTAGAACCCAGAGACCTAGTGACCTCTTAGCCGCTTGGACTAGGAGAGAGTTGTATCATTCTGGCCCTCCAGCCTGGGCAATGGGTAGGGAAGAACCTCTAGGTGGGGAGAGAATAGGGCCACCTGCAGGCTGGTCGTGTTAGGGTGACAGGGACGTGCAAGGGTCAGTAAGACAGGTCGGCCTGGAGCTGTGCTGCAATGTGGGCTCACAGGCCTCATCTCCCAGCTAGCACTGTGGGCTTCCAGGGGCCAGCCCAGGAGACGCACAGGATGGGAAGAGGTCCATGCAAGGATCTCTTGGGGGGTGTGGCTCATTGTGGGGGGGTGGTTCACCATTCTCTGGTCAGCAGTGTGGATGATCGGGAGAAGATGGAGGTAGAGACCTCCAGAAATGTGAAAGAAAGCGAGTCTGGCGGCAGCAAATGCCTGAGAGACTGTCTGTGGGTAAGACCCCTCCTTCAGGGGGTCATGGCTGGCCTTGTGAGAGCAGCGAGTCATCTGTCAGGGAATGATGCTGCTGCGGCCACGTCCGTCCCTGGAGAGATGCAGGAAGCTGGGTCTGGGATGCAGTGGGGTGAATAAAACCGGAGAAGATGTCACATCTCTGGGTGATTCTCTCAGTGTGACTTTTAGAAGTTTTGATATACTTCTTAATGAAAACATATTTCATCCACTGATTCTTGAAAAAAGTAGTTTATGACATAGATAGAAATAAGAGAGTTTGATATTAAACATGACCGCAGTTACACACCAGAGAGAAAATTCTATGGCAGCGGCTGTGTGACTTCATCAGGATGCTCTCCCAACTCAGCTCGTTCCCTTGGATTAGAAATGCTGTAGACTCCCGGACGTCTCTCGTATCTACCACCCTGGCTTTGCCGCTTAGGAGGAGGAACCAAGGGGGAGAAACAAAAGGGTTCACAGGGAGAAGGGTACAAGGAATCTCTCCACTTTCTGCCCATCCCTAGTTAAAGGTTCCGATGGCGACTGCCAGTGTGAACACCAAAGAAAGGGTTTCAGGAGAGTTAACTGAAGCAAAAATGGAAATCCCCTCATTCAATAAAAGATATAGAGGAGCCAGCTGAGGACCCGAAGGCGGAACGGACATGTGAAGCAGTGGAATCAGAAAGACAGCTCTCACAACAAACGCACAGGCTGAGAAGGAGAGCTTGGATGGAACGGTTGGCAGGCTTACAGGAAGCGAAGGGCAGCGTGTCAGTGACAGTGGGGCCGTGGGACTGCCCCTTCTAATGCTGTTAGACAAGAAGCCTCTTTGAGCAACCTGCTGTGTGGACCCATGGGCTCTGCCACGCTCCGGACTTGGGCTGCATCCTTATGGTGAGAACCTCATCCAATGCACCTGGCCAGGCTCCTAGGGCCGTGCCCTTTATCTCGTGAGAGCAGACCAGGCTGACAGGACCCATGGGGAGCAGTCTCCTGTCGCCCTAAGGTGCATCCTCTTCTAGAGAGAAGTCCCTATTCTACCAGCCTGTCCCCTGCTTGCCCTATGACGTGATCTGGTGAAGCAGGTGGCAGAGGAAAGGGGACATTGTGTTCCTACACCCATCTTGCCAACTCCTTACAAGGCTTAGTCTTTGACTCTGCTTAAGATACTCTAAAAATTCTCTAAATAAGATTGAAGTTATTATCTTTGAGTTCAGGTCTATCTGGAATGATGAAAACCGTTTAGCCACATATCTGATTATAGTATTTGTAATGGAAACCAAAAAGGCCACAGTAAGCCTGGTGAAAAAATTAGAAAAAAATGTCCTACATTCAAATTTCCAAGGGGCTGTCTAGTTATAGTGGAAAAATAAATATACATTTCCTCCCTACGTTTTAAACAAAAATAAATCCCAGATCGCTTAAAGAGTTAAGTGTTAAAAAATAAATCAAGCCATAAAAGTGATAACAAAGATGAATACCTATCTGAGGCCTGGGTGGGAATCTTGTTTTAATAAAAGCAATGGAAGAAATAACATAGGAAAGAGTGATAGATTGAGTTACAAAACATCTACAAATTGCCCATCCAAAAAGATCATAAAATTAAAAGGCAAACAATTTAGAGATTATCTGAAACAAACAAAAAAAAGGGCCAGGAGCCTAAATAAACACAATATTTAAATACTCTTATCATATCTGAAATAATAGAGAAATAAATCAAGAATCCAGCCCTGACAGTGAACGTCATGTAATGCAGATTAAACACATCATTTCGGGGAAGACATTTCACAAACGTGTTTTGTAAGACTGACTCCCCAGGCATAAATTGGCCAAACCCAAGCATATATGGGGTCCAGGGAGGAGGAGACGGGGAAAGGCTGTGTTCCCTCCAGGGCAGGATTTTATCGCTGTTGATAACCAGCTACAGAACTGAGCGTGCCTAGCTTCCATAGACCAAGGCAGGAACAAGCCAACAAGATGTCAAAGGATAGTCATCACCCCAGGCAATGCCCCTCGTATGTGAAACAATTCGTGTGAGACTGGCTCTCCAGAGGTTATGGGGGAGATCTCCAGGTCTGTGCAAATTCTGGCTCTGCCGGGCAGAGCTCCACATGCTGACCTCACCACTGCCTGCTCTTCATGGCGGCAGTCACTGGTGGGCCAGATCCAGAGATGGAGGGAAACGCCTGGCTTTTGACTGGTAACCACGGAGTGGTCCTTCCACCAACAGAAACAGCCATTGAGAGCAAATGCTTCATTTTCTGATGCCGAGTATGTTGAAGCTGCCTCGTGGACAGCTAAGGTTCCCGATGGGTTTGGAGTCCTAAGATCTAGACGCGTGAATACGAAAGCCCAGAGAGATGCTTCCTTCATCCTTCCATTGCTACTGAGTCAACGAATTGTAGAAATTGTGAGAGTTGTAGGAAGCCAGGAGTCAAAGACCACCCATGCCAGCCTGAAGCAGAACGTTGCCAGCAATCTCCTGTTGGGGAGTTCATGCAGAATCTGGAGCCAGGCCGTGGCCTCTCTGTGGTATTTATTCTCTGGTATTTGACACGTGAGCCTGGAATCGAGTGGGGCTTGCTACTATGGATGTAAAACGAAAAATGTTCTAGGCCATTTTGAGATTCACTATAAAACTGTAGACATTGGGGATAAATTAAAATTGTTTTGTACTTCGAACCAACCCTGTAATTCTGGCTGACCTGTGACATACAAGATTAGGGTGATGTGGTTTTGACAATTTGCTCTGTTCTGTAGGGCAATCTGCACCTCCTGGTGCCAGCAGTGACCTTCATGCGTCCTTCAGTCATCATAGTCCATGGCCACCCCTGGGGCTGAGATGAAGGTGGAAGAATCTATAAATTCATCCTCCTGGGAAGGGCATGGTTTCCTCCCCAGGAAAATCGGGGAGGAAGCACATGGTGAGATGATCCCACTGGACACCACACAGCACAAAACTAGAGCTACTTTCTGGAAGCCCTTTTATTTTTGGGGTCAGACCCGCGTCTTCACAACTTCCAAGCCCCACACTCCCTCAGCCAATGTTAGGTGCACCTACTCCTTTGTGCTCATGAGGAATTTAGGGTTCAAGACGCTCCATCCTGTTGATTTCACTTCCTTAACTACTTGGCCTGTTCTGCAGTTTTAGGAGTTAAAAAGTTGGTTGATGTTCTTTTCAGTCCTAACAAAATATCTCAATATCCATAGCCCTTTGAGATCTCCTGGCAAGGGAGAAACCAAAATGCAAGCAGGCTCCATTTTGCCAGCCAGGTGGTGATCCGCACACTGGGGCTGAGCAGCTGTAAACCTCGGGGCTGCCTCTGAGCAGCTGCATCCCCCCCACCATGTGAGCCACCAAAACTCCCTGTAAAAGGGCCAACACATCTTATAAAGCCAGGCGGGGAAATGCTCATGAAATCGATCTCGGAAGACTTGGCAACTGCCAGCTTCACAAGAATCCCTGGCAAGAACAATGAACTTATTCTGGAGGATGTATTTACCTAGGAAGGCTCCATCAGTAACGAGGGTGGGCCCGAAACCCTCTCCTTAGAGTTGGACACCATTGCCTGAATTTGTCTGATTTTTAAATTACTTCCATCAGGATACATTACCTTTATATTACATTATATACCGTATTACATTACATTACATAATATTACATAGAGATGGTATTTCCAGAAAAATTAAGGGTAAGATAAGAATAAATGCAACTCTGAGTCACTGTGAAGATGAGAAGTGAGCAGCTAGTAAGTACACCTAGGAAAGTATGGGGTCGTGGGAAGGGATGCTGGATGTGCAGCCGTGCAGCCCTTAGGGACGACAGGGGACAGGCTTCTGCACACACTGCTGTGGGCAGCTGCACACAGCGCTCTGTGGACTGCTCCGGTCACAGGCAAGCTCGGCGATGACATAGGACATCTTGGTGCTCGAGGCAGCACAGCTGTAAGGATTCAGAAGACTGAGCAGATACACAAAGTGTGGGCCTGAGACTTAGAAGTGGAGTCCGTACACCAGGCAGGTGACGAACGCAGGCTCTGCCTGGCTGAGTGACCACTGCTAACCACTTCCTTCCTTTGCCCACAAGAACCTACCAGGTCGGAAATTACATCCTGAGAAGTCTCCCAGATGCAAAATAAAAATCCACCTTCACCTGACATCTGTTAGCCTCCGAAGGTCTAATTCAGAGCAAAAAGGGGCCTCCTGTGAGAAGTTGTATTGCTAAACATGGGGTGGCCAGAACTTTGTATTGTCCACAACTCCAGAGAAAAAAGAAAGGGAGAAAACCATAAATAACAAAAAATGTTAACCACGTTGATGACCATATCAGGCATTACTCCCCAAGATTTGTCTATTTCTCTGTACTAAATTATTTAAAACAAGACTGACGTGGTTATGTAACTAACTTCTTGACCAGAGAATCTTTCCTTGGATAAATCTTCAGCCCATTTCTCCTCTGTATTTATACTGCACAGCCATTAAAGATGACAAGTAGTGAAAAAAAAAATGGATTTCCTGCTTTTTACCTACATACAATTCAAGAAATGCAATTCCGGTAGAAACAAACATATAAAGGACCCCAGGGCACACAGGTGGCGTATAATAATGAACTGGAGTGCCTCTTACATGAGGATGATGTTTACCTACAGTACAGGCATCTCCCAGAGGGCGGGAGAAAGAGAAGTCAAAGATGTTAAGGGGAGTCATTTCCATTTTACTTTTCGTCTTGACCATCTGTTTGGAAAATAAATCCCCTGAATAGTAAATATCCTCTAAGTACATAAATATCCTAAGTATAATTAGCCAGGATGTGGCTTTCTGATGAGGAAATGACGCCCTGGTGTGGCAGGGAGGGGCTGGGTCCCAGGTGCCTGTTATCATGGGAAGAGCACGGGATTCTGACTCCCCCACCTCCAAGTCATGTGACTCTGAGTGCATGGCTTCGCTTCTTTGTGCCTCAGTTTCCCCACTTGTAAAGTAAGGTTAATAATAATACCAATAGGAGCGCTTAAAACGTGTGCTTGGAATGCACCTTCCTTCCCCTCTCCCCCGCCGCCCCCAGGAATCTGCAGTCATCCAAAGGTAAATCAAATGACATAAATCCATTAGGGTAGAAACAAGACCTGTTCAAACTAAGGCACTGATGGAAGCTGAGTTTCTGAGTAAGTCAGTGTTTTTAAACGAAGCATCTCAGCGTAAGAGAAAAGGAAATAAATAAAATGGTGCTGAAAATAACATCCTGAGGCTTGAAAGCAACCGGGCTAACTCCAACTGGGGACTATTTCAAGATGTTGTAATCAATGTGAATGTAATCCATGCATTTCCATCCTCGTCACCACAGACACTTCTGCATCCCCCAGCGCATCTGTTGACATTCCCAGTGATGTCATCAGAGCTCTGCTTTTAAAGAAAGGATGAGGATTAACAGAAACGGGGCTCCGACTGAATCCCACAAGCTCAGAATGCGTTGTTCTGGTCCGTTTGCCTCCTTCCTCGCGGGCCAGGCCACCACAGTAACCCACCCACCGCTGACAAGAAACATATGCGAAATGACCATAAGTGCCTATTAGTTACTTAACTTGCTAAACAAAAGAGATTATGCCAGAGTACCTTTTTTTCCTTTAGAATCAACAGGATATAACTGATTTCCTTCAAAGCAGGGAGTGTGTCTCCCCTTTGGGCTTAGAAAGTTGATTTACAGGGAAAATGGTTGAAAAATTAATCAGACATGAAAACACAGGTGAAGTCCTACGAGAAAATTATCATTGTAAAAAATATTCATAGCGGGAGCTCTCTCCGCGTTGTGGAGAATGGTCCATGGAAACAAGAGAATTGTACACAGGGACCCTCCTGTGGGTACGTGTCTGTGGTCTCTATGAAGGTGCCTGTGTCCATCAAGAAATCTGCTTGCTCAGCATTAATGTACAACTGAAATTTCACAAGATTGTAACCTATCAATAACTCAATAAAGAAAAAAAAAAAAAGAAATCTGTTTGCTCAGGATCTCCTATAGGTCTTGCTGTCATCCTTAGTAACTGACACAATCGTAGGCTCTTCAGGGCGTAGCTGGAGGGGATAGGGCTGAACTAAGGCATCATTCTTTCTAACCAGATGGTAATTAACGTTCAACCTTCCTTCTCACTCCCCCCCTCAATTGGACCTAAACAAAACCCAGACAAGAAAAGTCCTAACAACTCCAAGGCCAATTTTCATGGAGAAAAGGAGCAAACATGAACACAGGTGACACTTACCGAGCCTTTGCTGAGCCGGCAGTACTCTACACGCAATAAGAAACTTAATCCTCACATCAACAACACTGTAGGGTAGGTACTATTATTGACATCGTTCCATTCTAAGTAGAAGGAAAAGGAGTGCAGTAGAGGTTCCCCAATGTGACACAGCCAGTAGAGTTTAAACTGGACGAGGCCCCAGGGTCCAGAGTTTGTGCTCCGAACCACTGCATGGGGGTGTCCTCTCATTGGCAGTGCACAAGAGGGGGGTTTCCACATTCTCACGTCCAGCCCACACCCACACCAACTAATGTAGAACCCAGGGAGTGGCCCCCGAGTGTCAGCATTTTGTGAAAGTCCCGAAGGCATTTCCAGCTTGCAGCCAAGATTGGGAACCCTTGTCATCCACGTGGGTGACAGTGCCCACTTGCCAACTCACCACATAGGGAATGGCAATGCTTCCTCTCTGGTCTCATGCTTGGGAATACGTTCGCAGTCTTTTAAACCAAACTTCCTTACAACTCAAAGCGGGACATCCCCCTTTGGAATTCATTCTCTTTGGAATACATTACCTAGAATTCTTACTTCTAATAACTCAATGTTGAGTCACCAATGCAGAAACTTTGTCAATTAGAGAAGTTGAACATTTTCAAAGGGTTGTTAAACAGCTAGGAGAACAGCAACACCATCCACGCGAGGCGGGGAGGATGCACTGAGATGAGGGGGCCGGGAGCCGGGGGGAGTGAGCACTCGCCTGCCAGCTTCTCGCACCTTCAGCTGCTGGAGCAGTTGACATTTCCCTTAGAAATGATGTGCCACCTCCTTAAAGAAAGGAGGGGGCAGGCGCCTGACAACTCCTAACTTATTTAACGATAAAATAGAGCTGTCAGAAACTATTATCTTTTATGTCAAGTATTTGGAATCCCACTGACAACAATTCTCACTTCTGCATACATGACAGGCATCCGTGTTTTTGAGAAACAATCTGGAGTTTTACAATTATTCCCACAAGCCCTCCGCCCCCCTGTTCATTTTCCCTTTTCAAAATAATTTCACTATTCAAACTCCTTGCATTTTCCTTTGAGTGGCTGGCTGTAACTCCAGGTTCCATTGTCTGGGAGTGGCGATTGTCACCGCCATTGTCACAGTGCACTCCTCTTCCTTCCACATCCTTCAGGATTACTAACTCGTTTGCAAACTGGTGATGGTCTAAGACGGAGAATGAGTTATGGAATATTTGAGTAACTCAGGCTGATGGAATGCAGAGGCGTTGGAGCTAAAGCAACTTGAAATAATCCTTTGAACCAACCCTCTTCTTTCGCGAGTGAGGAGAAATGAAGGTTTAGAGAGGGCAGGCATCCTTTCCGAGGGGAAGTCTGGTCAGTGATGTACATAGAGACCTGGCCTCCTTTCTGTACATACTCGGTCCTCCTATGATGCCTCCAAGAGCCACCTCGCGGAGAGGACTGTTTCGTAAAGATTTTTAATTTTCTCTTAAAAAAATGAACTCCAACTGCACTTTTGGAAAACAATATTCTTTCGTGATGGACCGTTATGGAAAACTTAAAAGTCTATGATGTAAAACAACGTTTGGTTTTAAAGCTGGTTTAAAAGGAGCACAGGGCAATGGGAAAATTTTCTATTCTTGTATGCTTCCATGGCTCATTCTCACAACGTAAAAAGGAGTTTACATAGTCAAGCATATTCTTCTGGAATAGTTCACAAATAACCTGACATGATAAAAAGTCAACTATGTTTGATTTTTGTTGAAAACTTTAATATAGAGTATAGAGAAGAAAATAAAAGCTACCAATAAGCTTAGAACCGTTTTCATTTTGGCATATTTCCGACTAGCAGGACATATATTGAATGTGTGTTCATATATATGCCTCTACCTGTGCCAATGGAGAAACTCGTGTATTTAACAACAGTATGATGGCTCTGTATACACAGTTTCATATATATAAATATTCTGCCCAGTCTGTGTAACATTGTAGCAGGAACACTTTCTCACGGGCACTGGATTGAACAAGAAACAAACGTGGAGGCTCATGTGCCCACGGAGTGTGAAGGCACAGAGAGGGAGAGCTTTGCACGTGAGCTGAGAGGTCAAGGTCAATGCTGACGGAGCGCAGGCTTAGCAACAGGTTAAACAAACAACAACTCTCCAGCGCCCGGATTTTCTTCCATCCCTCCAGAGCAGGCTGGGCAGCCATAGGGTCTCTCCTAGTGCTTCCAATTTCAGTCCTACTTTTTCCTTCTTCTCCTTTCAGGCCCAGGAGAGGGTGAGGTCATTTTTGAGGGGAAAGAAGGAACAGTTGTGACTCAAGGAGTAAAGGAACCGTTTAAGGTCACCGCACACACGCTGATGAGGTTAATACAGAATCTTCAGATGGAAAGTCAGATGGTCTGCGATCACCGGGCACGATCTGATTACAAGATTGAACCATCACAGCTTCCCGTTTCTACCTGTTTTTCTCTTCAACCACAGGAAGCTGCCTGCTCTGTGTTTGAGAGTAAATTTCAATGCTTTGAGGATGAAAGAATGGGTTTAAGCAAATAGCCATGTTATTTAGCAGCTGTTCATTTTTAAAAATAATAGCTTGACGGAGAGATAATTTGTATACCATTCAATTCACTCAAAGGGCACAATTCAACGGTTTTTTAGAATATTCGCAGAGTTACGTAACCATCGTCACACTCAATTTTAAAGCATTTTCCATCACTATAAAAGGAAACCTCATACGCATTAACCGTCATTCCCTTTCTCCCTAACCTCCTGGCCCCAGGCTACTACTAATCTACTTTCTGTCTCTATGGATTTGCCTGTTCTGGACATTCCATAAATGGAATCATACAATGGGGAACTTCGTGACTGGCTTAATGTTTTCAAGGATCATCTACATTGTAGCATCTATCAGTATTTCATTTCTTTTATTGCCAAACAGTGGAACATTGTATAGCTACACCACACTTTATTTATCCATCAGTTGATGGACATTTGGGTTTTTTCCCCTCTCTGGCTGTTGTGAAGTGGCCAGTGCTGCTGTGAACACCCACATACAAGTTTTCGTGCAGACGTGTGTTTTCATTTCTCTTGGTCACGTCCCTAGGGGCAGGATAGCTGGGTCATATGGTGACTTGGTGTTTAACCTTTTGAGCAGGTGCCAGAGCAGCTGTTCATTTTTCAGACATTCAGATGACCCTGAACTAACAAATGTCTAATTTAATTTTCTATTTCCACGGAACTACTGTTAAGAGATTATTTTGCTAAAAGTTGGGGATAGAGAGTCAAAATCTGCTTTGTTTCCTGTACATTTTCCCATACGTCACTTTGTCTCCTATATATTTTTAAAGAACAGTTCTTTAAAATTACATTATTATGGGAATCTTGGAATATTTGGCCAAGTCTGACAGACAAACAGGTTTAGAAATGTTATCACGGCTACCATAAAAAGGTTCATTATAAAAAGCATGGCTTAAATTATGCTGCTATTGATAACACTGAGTTAAAAACTCAGGCGTCTGCTAATAAAGCAGAAGGCCCAGATCAGAGAACCTGAAACTTTGGTGAACGTAAGAATTACTGGGACAACTCGGAAAAAAGTCAAATTCTAGGCTCTACCCCTAAGAGATCATGATTCACCAGATCAGGAGAGAAGCCTGGGAATCGATTTTTAACAACTTTCCCCAAACACACACAGAGGTGAATCTGGTACCGGCTCCAGCCTGGCCAAAGCGGTTACTGTTGGCTGTGCTGACAATGTCAACCCGACTCCTGTCTCTTACTCCTCCATCCTTTCAGACTTGAGTCTCACTCACCTTCTCAGTCCTTCTTGAATGACCTCATTTGCAGGACCTCTTTTTTTTCTTCGTCTATCTAAGATGTTTACGTCTGCACATCTTTGGTCTATTCATTCATTGCCCTACATTGTTGATTACATGTGGTTCAAAAAATATATATCTTATTTCCCCAGCTAGACGGCAAGTGACTTGAGCACCGAGAATGACATATTCTTTGCACTGTCCCCCCCAACACTTGCTGAGGATACTGTGTTACAAGACCTAAAACTTCACATGTTGCCTTGACATCTCGGAAGGAACCGTGAGTTCCCCCGCCCTTTACAGGTGTGCCCCCCACCTGGCAGGAAAGGCACCTGACGCTGCTGGTTCCCCATAAGCTGGACCAGCTACAGCCCACCTCGTCCTCAACCTAACAGGCTTCAGTTCCCTGTCAGCCCTCAGATTATTCAAATAAGCCCACTGCATCGTCTGCGGAACCAGGGACCACCCCATCTTCTTGGTACTACAAAGCCTGCCTCCCACAGCCTCTGCTTGTTCACTCTGCTCCTGAGTGCAGCCCCACATGGCCCAGTGTGGTGCACGTGCCCTCCTCCCCAGGGGATGATTGGTATATGTGACTAACGAGCTCCATCGTCTTACCTGCCCAGTGCCACGTATCACGGGTTCGGCCATCTCACACTATTTAGGGCGTGGGATCCCTTCCTCACCAATGGGTGAAGAGGAAGTGATCAGAACAGATGTAGTGGGCGCTCAGTTCGTATGTACTGTTGGCCAAATGACCATGAGCTCGGAATACAGATTTTACGTAACAGCTTTATTTTGACCATGTGTTTAGTGCATATACTTTACCAGAGGGTACGAGCACAGAGGACTGGGGATGCGCTATTGGACTGTGTTTCTGAAACCCAGTCACCGGGACAAAAGGGAAAGAATGCAGCCGTTAATCACATTTTGTTTAAAACTGAGCAATCCAGTCTGATGGACGATATTTAAGCTGACTTGTTGTCCACAGACGGCCGTCCAGCCTGCTTGTTGCTCTCCTTTTCAATGCTCAGCACAGAGCATGTGTGGAAGGATGGTACTTACGCAATATGGCTCTTCCGTCTGAAGACTGTGGAACTGAGCAGGGTATGTTAAATATTCAGGGAAATGTTTATACTGTTTATTATCAAATAGAGGGTATGTGCCTGATATTCTCCTGTAGAGACACCCTCACAAATCACACAACACTCAATAGCATGGGTATTTCCTCCAATAACGAGCAGAGCATAAGCCACAGTTGCAGGTCTCAAACGCAGCCAGCCCCTCTGGGAAATTCTCACCTTTTAAGGTCGCTTTCTTAAGAACCTTCATTGCATACAGCTGTCCAGCGTCGGATCCCTTTACCTTCCTCACCAGGAACACCTTCGAAAGAGAACACACAACATCTGAAGTTGATAAAACTTCAAACTCATTTTCCTTATTTGATTTGACAAGGAGATACGCCAGGAAGTCTAGAAAGTTCCAATCAAACAAATACACTGTAGGGAAATGTTACATTTACAATTTTCTCCGACACTTAGACTGACGGGTTAGTTTCATTAGTTTCATGTAATTTACTACGGCTCTCTGATGAACATCAGGACGTGTTTGCGAGAAGAATTATCTGTTTTTGGTACCATTATCTTTCTATTCAACATTTTATATCAGGAAGAACACCACCTTCCTTTTTCAAAAAAAGACCAGTTGTTTAGAAAAACAGACAATATTCACAAGCTTTAAGGGAGGTCATTTGGTTTAACGTGAAGTCCCCACTGTGGGAATTACTGCCGATCACACAGAACTGACTCCGATTCCCAAGATAAAAGAGTTTTGCTTATTTTGAGCTTTCCTCACCCAAACTTTAGCTTCAAGTAGCTTCAGCTTAAAGATAGAGTTAGTTTCCAAATGGCTGTTAAATATACTCATGTGGACACTTGACACTTTCTAAACACTTTCTGAGGCGTATCATGGAGGAAAACCAAAAAGAAAAGATAATCGAGAGGGGCCGAGCTTAAAATCATATTAATGACTTTTAAACAAAATTAGTAAAAAAGCCCCAAAACCCCAAAAACAAACCTGGGATATCCTTTATATATATATATATATATATATATATATATAAAACTTCCATGAAAATGAAAAAAATATAGTTATTTGCTTTCCCTAACAATATTTCCCAGTAGATGCAAAAATCAGCTGGCCTGTTGGAGACCACACGCACAGATGGAGTTGTGTCCGGGAGACAGAGGTGCCGCCTGAGTGATGATGACTCACTTCTTCCCAGAACGCCTCCTCACCGAGCCTCTAAAGCCAGGAAGACCTGCCAGTATAGACACACCCGGGGATTCCAGCCCTGGGAGCCACGCCAACTAAGACCAAGTGTGCAATGAGTGGAAGAGGCTTCAGTTCCACTTGTGCAGAGAGAGATACAGCAGGTGGATTTCTGCACTCTCAGCTTCCCACCGTAGACGACAAAGAGAGAGAGAGGATGGGAAGAAAGTGACCGAGGGCAGCAGCTCCAAGAACAGTGTCCGCTGGTGCAAACTGAACCTGCCTTCCACACAGAGACCGCAGTGTCTGTTCTGGAGACACAGGGAAGGCGGACCTGGAAGACACGGACTCCCAGCACATGGACGGGGGCTAACGGGGGCACCATATCAGTTCACGGCTGCAGTGCGTGCCCTGGAGACATCCAGCTGCCTCCTGACCTGGAACTGCTCCCGCTGCTCCTTCCTGATCGCTGTCACCACTCAAATCACAGTTCCCTCCTGAGACGGGAATATCCTGCGTCAACGGAAACACCCTCCCCTCTGCCCAGACACCAGTGGGGGCAAAGGAGGACAGGGCGGCAGGGCTCCTAGGACAGACACTGCCTCCAGGGGTGAGGGTCCCAGAAAATCCTGTGCAATTAGAAATAGGTTTCCCCTTTCTCTCTTGGGTTTTGGACTACACTGTTGCTGAGAATTAGTATTTATCTTTGGGAGATGCATGGTGTGTCTGTGTGTACGCGTGTGTCCACGGGTTTTTGCTCGTCGTCTGGATAAATAAGCCTGTGGCGCAGACTCCTGGGGAGAGAGTCTGGGCCTCTCCCTCACCAGGCACAGGACGTGGGGCACAAGCCCTTCTGTCGCCAACAGGCCTCCTGCAGCCCCGGGAGTTGCTGAAAACTGAGGGCTTTGTCTGGGGAATATCCTGCTGGGAATGAGCTTCCCGACAGGCAGGTAGAGCTGTGACAGCAGTGGTCAGAAGTAGGATACAGAGAGAAACGTTCGCGTTTGACTTTTGAGCCCTTCTTTGAATTATGGGACGTCACAGGCTGTGCACACAGAAAATGATGTTGTAAGTCCTCTCATTTCTCCAGCCCTTCCGTGGCACCTGATGTCAACCTGATTGGTAGTGTTGTGGGGAACTGGGGTCAGCAGGGAGGTGTGGCCGGCCCTGTCCCTCCTGGGCCGGTGCAGGCAGGTGGGAGGAGGGGAGCAGCCAGGAGTCCGGGTGATGAGCACAGCCCAGTGAGCAGGTGGGAGAGGCTGGGGGCCCTACTGCGGGGACGCGGGTCAGAGCACCAGTGTCTCAGCACATGGGAATGGAAGCTGCTCCTTGAAAGGGATGGGGGTGAGGGATGGTTGTGTTTGTGGCTGCTGGCCAGTCATCTTGCATTAGGTGAGGGGGTGAGCGTGACCCTCTGGGCCAGAGAACTGAAGAGCTGGCACAGAACATTCCAGCTGCCGCTTTCCCTGATGTGGCGATGAGGACAGATGTGCGGGGCTGCACAGGCAAAGCAGCCTGGGTCCCTGAGTCACCAAGTGGAGAAGCTGCCGTGGATCATTGCTGAAACCCACAGAGGGCTTGGGTTGGGGGGCAGACTCATCTCCCCATTCTATCACAGTGAAACCGACTTATTAGCCCCCAGATGAGGCGTTCTTATAATCAGAGAACTAGCAACAATGATAAACTCCCCTTTCATGGGGAATGCTGAAGAAAAGCAAGAAAAGAATAGGAAGGATTTGTGTTTGGAAGGTCCAGCCTTTGGAATATCCAGAACCATCTTTTCTGTCTCCTTTTTCATTCCGTTCTCTACCTTTTCCCCCTGCAGACCTTCCCCAACAATACAAGGAGGATCCAAGTGCGCGCATGTACGAATACAGATGAGGGCACGCACAGGAACTCAAGGAGAAGGGAAACCCTAGTCCACGTACGTCTACACTGGAAGCCGAGTTCACACAGCCATCAGCTAAGATGTAGTTTAAATGATGTCAAATTTCACATAGATAGTTGCATATAAAACTTTTTTTCTCTATTGTGTTTCCAGCTTTAAACGCGAGATGATTGACAGTCATGGCTGTTTACACTTATGTGTTTTTAAAAAAGAGTTCTACTCTTCCTTTCGAAAAGAACAGGACAAAATTCCATTCTGTCAATACCTGTCAAGCTCCTACCATGCGTCATGTCCTGCAAGTTATCATAAGTAGTGGAGCAGGAAGGACAGTGTTAAGAAGCAGAGTGTCCAACAAGAGATACGGAACATCTTGCAAAACAACAACATACGGCAAAAATCAATTTCAAAAGTGAATTGAACGATGAGTGAAGAGACTTGCTCTACCAGCCACAGGGACGGCACGCCTGGACGGCTGCATCTAGCATTTCTCTCTGCTCCTCTTCCGTCATCCTTACGCAATTTAGGAATACATTTGGATGCAGTGAAATAAGTTCCCAAACGACTCTGACAATTTCAGCAGATACAGTCACTGAATCTTTGATACTTAATCTAGTTGGCTTTTTCTATGCGCCCTCGTTTCATTTTTGGAACTGCTTCTTCAGCAGCTCAGCCCGCGACGCTGCAAAGACGTGACGGGAGAACGCACGTGGAGATCGATGCTATGGCATTCTAAATTGCCCCAAATCTTCATGCGTCACTGTCATCAGGAAAACCACTACCCGCTTCTCTTAGCAGAATTTTCAGCTCTCTCTCAGATCTGGAACATCGCCATCGGTCTGCAACGGCCTCTAACACACGAGACAAGTGGATGGCGGCTGTGCACCCTATGGGGACCTTGGGGTAATAATGTTCCCCCAAAGAAAGACACTTAAAGACACATTCTTACAATGCCACCAATTAAGTCACAGGAAGGCAAGGACATTTTTTGATTTGGGTTTGATCCCTTCTCAGAATGTGGAATCATAATGTATGGACCATTCTCCAGAACGTTTTTAAGAATGTTTCCATACTGACCCCTGTTGATTATCCAGATAAGGGAGCACAGGAGCATGCGAGCAGATGGGGAGAGGGCCAAGGCACATCGCTTTTTTGGGGGGGGGGGCAGCTCCCCGACCTCTCCTTCTTCTAAACTCCCGGGAACATCGGGTCTGGATCACTCATTTCAACGCTTGAAAGCACTTTGCCAGATTTTCCAAAGCGTTTCATTGCTTTCTCAATTCAACGTTCAGATCGCCTTTCGGTGTGAGGGTAAGGCTGTGTGTCTTTTGTCCTTTGTACGACTGCTCCCCCATGCTCTCTGGATAGCACTGAAATCATGATGGTTTGAACAAATTACCAATGACCAGAGATTGTCTCTATTACTTCCAGCAAATTGCTCCCGCACACTGGTTTCTAGGCTCCCACTGCTTTGCAGGACTGACCTTGGAGATGACAGTGCATGTCACCGTTAGTGTGGTCCAGTACAGGGGGTAACCCTGAGGCTCCCAGCCTCAGCTGTCCCTGTAAGAGATGCTCCTCCAGTGACTCATTCCTCTGGGGTTTAGTGTTGCTTCTGTGTGAGGAACTGTCCTATGGCTGAACAAGCAGAGAGCGGTGGACGCGGAGAAGACTGGTAAAGGTCAGGGACCAGTTTGGGATCAGAAGCAGGCACTAGCTCAAAGGTCTAAGTGGCAGAGACTGCATTTCATTCATTTCTGCATCTCCAGCATCAGCAGTCACTGAATGCATGAAAGAATGAAAAACCCAGTGACAGGTGAATATGACCCCTGGGGTGCTGGAGTCCAGATTGACACCAGCTCTTTACTCTTCGGAGCAGAGACAGGAGGTGGAAAGCTGCTTAACAGGAGCTTCCTGCAGGAGGAAAACATGTAGCTTTGCCTGTCTTTCCCTTATAGACAGCAAAATGAAGATTACTCCTGCATAGGACATACAATTTTTATTAAGAGATGAAGAAGAAAATAAACGGGGCATTAGAACATATGGTGTTTCCCTTTCTTGTCATTAGTTTTGCTTTTATAAAAAATTCATAACAAACAGCCCTGTGTGGACAAATATAATTTCTATTTGTGGCTCTCTAGTGCCTAATGTTGGCTCTGAGCCATTCCCAGGGGACTTCTGAGTTAAGCTTTCCAGAATAATGCCTCTTCTTTCCAGGGTCCTGTTGTGTTAACACAGCACCCCTGGTCCACCGGGAGCCCTGAACTTCACTTCTTTTTTTTTTTTTTAAGGAAGATTAGCCCTGAGCTAACATCTGCTGCCAATCCTCCTCTTTTTGCTGAGGAAGACTGGCCCTGAGCTAACATCCATGCCCATTTTCCTCTACTTTACATGTGGGACGCCTGCCACAGCATGCTTGACAAGCGGTGCCATGTCCACACCCGGGATCCCAACTGGTGAACCTGGGGCCACCAAAGAGGAATGTGCGAACTTAACCCTTGAGCCACCAGGCCAGCCCCCAAACTTCACTTCTAAGGTCAACGATGGCTCTGACCTGGCTGACCCGGCCAACACACAAGCAGTGCTTGAGTTGGTGAGTTAAGCAGTTGATGGAGGTTACATATCCGAAGGCGTTACCACTGCTTTGTCCTTTGAATTCTCTTGCCCTTTTTTACCTTCTGCACTTTGCTTTTTTATCCCTCATGGAATAATAAATGAGAAGCTGTGAGAAGGACTGGGAAGGAAAAGGATGGAACGTGATGAAGATTATCATTCCAAATGGATTCTGCCAAACACTATTACTTCACTTGCTTTCCAAAGAATGGTTTTTGGTTCTTTGTTTATTTTTAAAGATTGGCACCCGAGCTAACAACTGTTGCCAATCTTTTTTTTTCCTGCTTTTTCTCCCCAAATTCCCCCAGTACATAGTTATATATCTAGCTGTGGTCCTTCTAGTTGTGGCATGTGGGACGCTGCCTCAATGTGGCCTGACGAGCGGTGCCATGTCGGCACCCAGGATCCGAACCAGCAAAACCCAGCGGAGTGCGCGAACTTAACCACTCGGCCGCAGGGCCGGCTCCCTAAAGAATGTTTTTTCAAAGCAAAATTGAAATTCAAAATTTGAAATTTGTATGGAATTTGAAAAAGCCTTTTCTCCTTTTATTTTTAAGCCCTCAGGTCTCGGAGGAGGACGTTTCCAAGGGTGGCTTTTGTTCAGTGGAGACTCTGAATGGACAACTGGAGCCTCAGAGCTATGGTTCCATAGAGCTCAGAAAGCATTTTCCCATCTCTGGTGTTTCCAGACACCTTGAGATGGGGGGATCCACAAAGAAATGAGCCCCTCAATAAGGGAGCGGGTCCACCGATGCCTGGCCAACGCGCCCTGGGCCTGTGTGTGAGGCACACCCCGATCGCCTTCAGTGTAGACCAAGAGGGCTCAGCAGACCGTGTGCTCACATAGGCTGAATTCGTTCTCAAGGAACAACACGAGGGCAGCATCTTTGAAGGTAGAAAAGGGAAACACCTTTGCTTGTCTCTATTTCCAGATCATGATTCTTAGGGAAAGAACGTGCCACTCTCCCTTTTTCCAACATTTCTAATTAATGGCAGGACATCCCCCTACCACAGAAACAGGTCCTGCTTCTCTCTTTAGTCACGGCTATTTACCCAGTGAGAGACTCAATTTTCAACTCCCTACTTCTAAAAATACCTTAGGAACCGTATGAAATAGCCATTTTTAGAGGCCACAAAAGTTTGAACACTGGAAATTTCAAATGGTTCAAACTGAGATGTTTATGTACATACCTCATTATAAACACATGTTCCTTATCATATTAGCACGTGGAAGAGAAAAAAGGAAAAGAAAAAGATATTCTACCTTATAAGAACGCCAAAAGATAAATTTTGCAAACAATCAAATTTTCATGGTCTGTAAGAGATTTTCCAGAACATCATTAACGTACTATTAATCCTACATGAAATCAACAGGAGCCACAGTGCGTCTTGGCACGAGTCCTGTGAGGCATGGAGAGACGTGGTGAATGTCCACATCCCGTATAAAATAGTTACACTAAAGGCCAGGACCCACCTGCTTACCCTCTAGGAAAGGTCGGCTTCAAGGTTTCTCTCTGGCCCTTATGTTCTGGAAATCCTGTTATCAGAGTCTGTATTTTCCTGACAGTTACAGCAAGGATGTAAAGAAATGAGCAGTGCACTGGAATAACTCACACGCCATCATAACTGAAAAGATTTACTGACGTTCTGTTGTATACGGATGTGACCCTAAATGAAGAGCCAACTGTTTCTCATTTCCTGAGAATTAGCTTTTATTGTAACTTGAAGGTGAAAAAGAAAACTAAGAATTCTACGCACAGATACATCTGAGGCAAGTGCTAGATGCGATTCAGGTTGTATTTAAACCATAGAATAATTACATAGTTTATATTATCCCCATTTAATAAAATAGATCAACAGATGGGGAAACTGAGGCTTGGAGAGGCAAAGTAACTGTGGAATTGATATGGCGGAGAAGGGGAGGAGCCAGACTGCAAGTCCCGCCTTCCTGACTCCTGAGTGACAGTCACGGGGACCAGTCCTGAAGGGCTTATTTTCTCCTTTTCACTCTTTCTTGTTCTTTTCTTTTTTTTCCTTTTTCAAAAATACCTGTTGAGTATGTGCTTCCAGAGATGCACTGGCTCACGTTCAACAAGCCTACTCTCCATGGGGATAAACTAAGAGCCGAGGGAAGCTGTAAGAAGAGGGAAAGCGTGGGTGGTATTTGCAAGGGTGCAGACAGTCCTCGCTTTGCACGGCTCCGCGGTAACGAAGTTCTAGCCGTGCAAAGTGAGGTCACGGTTCTGACATGCATACCAGTCAACTCAGGACGCTGCAATGGGAGGACCGCCTGTCATTTTCATTCCACGAGCCACAGGGCCAGCTTCCTTTGTGTTCAGGAGGCATCTTGACCTTCTCTCCGGTCACCGGACACTCAAGGGCTGCCTCCTTGAGATGCAGGCTGGCCACAGGGCAATGGGACTCACCCAGAGGGAACCCAAGATCTAACTTACCTTTCCATAGGATCCTTGTCCTAAAACTTTCAACAGTTCAAACTGGGAAGGGTCGGCCTTTTCAAATCCTTCTTTCACATGATGGCTGATGTCAATTTCCTTCACAATGCCTTCCTCCTACAAGACAGCGTAACACACAATAAAAACACAAATCAAGAGGTTCCTTTGAATTGATCACAGTCTCATCCTACATGGAAGTTCTGACTAGTTGGGTATTTTACAGATTTTTAGGATTGGAGTTTAAAAGTTGTGATGCCACTTAATTTTACTTAACTTGCCTATTTGTGCCAATTACCCCCTTTGCAGGCAAATGGCAAATTTGTTTCTTTTCTCCATGGATTTTTGTCATTTGTTCGCACCAGCATCTCAAGGAAATCTAAAGGGACTGTCACTGAAATCTATGCTGCGTCTGGACAGGGATGTAAATGGAAACTGTGGAACAAAATGACCCTCTGAGAATGGCTGTTTTAATGTCTACACTGCCGTGCTCAGAAAGGTCAGAGAATTTCCATATGTGGATGTAGTTTGTGAAATGAGGATTTTTTTCCTCCTCCTTCTTTTTCTTATACTATTTCTGATGTTTTTGTTTTTGTTTTTTTTTGCCACAGCTAACACAAAGAATGTTTCATTGCCACTCTAGAGATTGTATTTCCAAAGAAGCATTTGGATAAAATTTTCTGCCAGTCCAGAAGCAAGATTTCCCAGTTGGTAAAAAAGCCAATGATCTTTAAATGAAAACGTTGGCCGAAATCACTACAGATGTTCATCAGAGAGCTTCCCGCCCCCAAAGATGCATTACTTCAGTTGTAGAGGGGCAGGCTATCCACCCAACGCCAGAAATTTGAAATAGAAAAACTGAAAAGGAGGTGTTTTTCCTGACGTCAGAGCCCAACTATTCCTTGCATTTTTCTCTGTGCATCTCTGAGATTCCCTTCCCACTCCAGCCACCGATCTGACCCTTGGTCCCTTGCTAAAGTTTTGGCATTGGGCAGAGTAATGGAAAACATCAGAATGGGCTGGCTAAAAAGTTCATCCAAAAATAGCTACCAGTAACTGCAGGCATATTGTGTACTGGGCACTCAGGACTTTTCATACATTATTTCTTTTATTCCTTAAAAAACCCTAGGAAGCGGAGATTTCATTCTGACCAAGGTTACATAGCTAGAAAAGTGTCAGAGTTCAGTTTCCAGTGAAGGACTCCTTTAAAGCCACACACTTCCTCTCTCTATTTTAGTCGAAGAGCAAATATTTTGGAATGAAATCATAATAGCAATAATTTGCCTTACAGTGGGATCTCGCTAAAATGGATGAAAAACTCAGTTTCCCCAGTTATACATTTTATTATTTTATCTCCACGGAACCAACATCGGACCCTCTGTAAGACCTCCCTGGGCACGTCAGTGGCCTCTGCAGTTATCTTTTGCTTTTTTATTCTGATGGTTAAAGGAAACACTTCAATATTTACATCTTCAAGAATTATTTGCCATTTTTGTAAAAGCAATGGTTTCTCTATTTGTGAAAACAAACAGCGAATACAGCCAAGATGGATTCTCTTTGGTCAGTTCATGAGGCTTATGTAAGCTCAGTTAAAAGACAAAGAATTATGTCATTGCTTTGTAATTACTTCTTGAATAAATAAGTAAGGATGCTGGGGGCATAAGCCAACGAATGGGCTTGTATTTAGATCATAGTTATGGGCGGAGATCGCATTTGAAGACATTTCAGCTTTACACCAGGCTTTCTGGAACTGAGGGACCCTTTCAGCTCCAGGAGACTGTGCAGTATTTATAGGGAAGTCTCTATTTGTAACAGGGAGAGAAAGAGGAAAATGGGAACCTCAGGGTTCACTGTGTCACCTGCATTTTCCAGAACTGCATTTGGCAGACTCTGATTTCCCACTTAGAAAACAAGGCCAAAAGCTGAAGTTCAAAAAAATTCCCCAAGTCCCCACAGAAACATAGATGCTATGCTTTTCTGCCACTGACTTAGCAATTGAAGCAAGAAATGGAAGCTTATTTGTCCCTTAAATAAGAAGAAAATGCCCCTTTCTTGTTAATGAAGCACCTTCCTGGCAATGGGCTGGTTACCATCCTCTACCTTCAGGACCGCACTGTGTGAGTCACCCAGAATCCCGAATTCACTCCTATAATAACTTCAATCATGCAGCTGTGTCCACGTTATGAGAAAGGTAATAGTTCACCAAATCACACTTTTCTGTGACGTCATTTTGGTAACATGAACACATTCAGGGTCACACTGCCCAATAGAAAGTAAAATTTGACAGCATCCCAAGATGCAGGGTGGGACAGAGAATGCGGCATCAATGAAACGGCCAAGGAGGCAGGTGACAACGGGGGCGTGGACTCTGAATCTGAAGGTCTCATCCCTGAGCCCATTTGACAGCACCTGCGTGCATTTCTTGAGGATTTCCAGATCATGCCTATTCTTCAGCAGCTCTGTTAAGAGGGTAGACACCTGCCACTGTGGTAAATGAGGCCGATCAACCTGCCAGGGCACCAGTGGGCCCCTCTCTGCCTCTGTGGACTCATCATCACACAGGTTTGCCCAGCAGGCGGCCAGTTTTCCTACAGCGGGAGCCCGCAGCGTCCAGCATCCAGCATCTCACCCCTAGAACCTTAGGATCTGCTCTGCATCCATGGTCCCTGCACCTGTATGTCAATAGCTGAAGGTAGCTTCACGCCTTTCTAAGAACATCCAGTCAGCATCCCAGGCTGCCTTCTCTTGCCCAGTCCACCCCACTCCCTTGCCAGGTCAGTATTTCACCTTCTTGAGTCATCACCTTAACATTTCAAATCAAAGGTGTGGACAGAAATCTCTCCTAACATTTCAAGTTTCGTGTGGATTCTTGCTGTGGTGCAACTTTGGTGCAGCGAAGAGACAGGGTGATGTGTCCTACTGTGTGAGTCTCTCCAACTCACCAGCTTCTCTTTCTTATGGGAATGGCATTAAAATCCAGAGAGTCCTACATAAAAAGACCCGCCCCATAAATGAGAAAAGGCATTTATTTCAAAATGAGGCATGGCTAATATTTTAATTCTAGTTGCTCAATAATCATGAAATGACCCAGAAAATAGGACTGTCCTGTCTGGAGACACTTAGAAGCAGATCTGCCTGGACAGGTTCCCCTCTTGCTTCCATCTGGGTGTTTTGTTTTTTTTTAGGAAGATTATCCCTGAGCTAACATCACAGAATCCCTCTGTTCTGAATCCTCTGCTCTTGACATCAGTAAAAGGCGAGTATTTATAAAAAGTAAACGCAAGGTAAAGGTTGTGAAATATTACCGATGAAGACGTAGAAAATAAAAACTGGGCAAGTGTCAGCTTTATCTCCAAAAAAGGGGAGAGATCATTCTAGAAATCGCCAATTCACATGTAGGATATATCAATTCCCAGGAAGGTTACAGAATAAGTGATGAAACAGGTGGTTTATCAAAATGTAGAAAAGAACAAAGAAATTTCCTAAACTCTGATTTGCTAGGAACAAGTGCTGCGAAGTGAACCTGGTCCAGTTCTGATGTGGGTCATGCAGCAGCGACAGGTAACCCATACTCTGGGTTTCAGAGCTCTGACAGTCCTGCAGAAGCTCAGGGCAGCAAGACGCTAACATCACCGTTTCACATCACAGCACCACCAGCTGGTCTTCTAGACACAGAAACATGATGGGTTTGCCCAGGAACAACATCCTGTTCCGGAGGCTCTCCACGTGGCCATGGTGCCCCTCTGCATCAGAACCACCTGAGAGTGTGCTAAAAATGCAGACTCCGGGCCCTGGATGAGGGCTGTTGAGTCTGGAATGTCTGGGAAGGATGGGGTCCCAGCTCAGAACACGGCTTCAGGTGGCGTCCCGTTCACACTCCCACTCCTTTCTCTCTCCTACTGGATGATTCCCAGCTTACAAACAGGCGGTCAATGCTCTTCTCAGTAAAAACGAAAACTTCTTTGCTCCCTTACCCCCTCACCAGCCACCACCGTGTCCCCTTCCTGACAACTCTCTGAAGGGATTTTCCATACTCACTCTTTTCAGTCCTTCTCTCCTTTCCTGAACCTACCGCTGTCCGGCTTTCACCATTTCACCAAAACTGCTCTTGTCAACTCATCAGACGCTTCCACGTTGCTAAATTCAGTGGTCAAATCTCAGTGCTCCTGGCCCTGGGGACGCGCCATCACTCCCTGTTCCTCACTTGGACTCCAGGACATTGTGCTACCGGTCCCCCCACCTGCCCATTCCTCTGTCTCTTGCAGGTTCTGTCCTCATCTCCCAGCCTCCCAATGTCCCCTCACGCCTGGGCTCGGTCCCTGGCCTCTTGCCCCGTGTAATCACCCTCCTTGGGACCTCAGGCTTTATGTTAGCATCTCAACACTGATGACTCCCAAGTCTGGATCTGCAGCCAGACCGTTCCCCAGAACTCCAGTCCCAGAGGCTCATCACAGACAACTGTCCTGTGTGTGTGCACACGTGTGTGTGGGCGAGAGATCTGAAGGGGCCAGGGACGGGTGGATCTCCTTGAGGCCTCAGCTTTATGCAGGGGTGGGTAAGAGGCCTCCATGGGGCAAGTGCTAGAATTTGTCACCCGTCCCCCTGCCCTGCGAGGATATGACTTCACCAACCTCAGTTCACTTTGTTGACTGCCCTCAAGGAGGCAGTCAACTTCACCTGTCTTCTTCCTCTGGGTTCTTGCTCTAACACAGGTTTTGGTCTCTGATTATTTCCTGCTAACTTCTCAACTTACGAATGCCTTTAACTATTTTCTTTTTTTTTTGAGGAAGATTAGCCCTGAGCTAACATCCACTGCCAATCCTCCTCTTTTTTTTGCTGAGAAAGACTGGTCCTGAGCTAACATTTATGTCCATCTTCCTCTACTTTATATGTGGGATGCCTGCCACAGCGTGGCTTGAAAAGTGGTATGTAGGTCCGCGCCTGGGATCTGAACCCATGAACCAAGCCTGGGCTGCTGAAGTGGAGCGCATGAACTCAACCACTGCTCCACCAGGCCAGAGCCTGCATTTAACTATTTTTCAAAAGATATTTTAGGGCCAGCCCCGGTTCCCCAGGCACAGACCTACACCACTCATCTGTCAGTGGCCATGCTGTGGCAGCCGCTCACATACAAAAAGAGGAAGATTGGCAGCGGATGTTAGCTCAGGGTGAATCTTCCTCAGCAAAAAAAATTTAAAAAATAAATAACAAGATATTTTATCCAGTACTTTTAATTGTTTTTAGCACGAGGGCTCAGCACACCTAGTCTACAGTGTTGCTAGGTTTGGGGTCTCTTGTTACCAGTAAAGCTTACTGCACCAATAAACATGCAGTGTACTACAAAGATCCTAGCGTGGGTGGTTTTTGCACATATTACGAATTTAAAGTGAGAATGGCTGGACAAATAAACCACAGACTCTAAGAACAGAAGGAACCTCCGCCTTTCAGACAGGCTGGCGGCTTCTTCAAGGGAACCCAGGGAGCTGAGCCATAAACAGATCCCTACCTCCTGAGCCTGGATCCACCCTCCTCACAGCCCCACTTCCCTCCTGACCGGGTCTCAGGCAGTTTTTGAGAAGCAGTGGCTGGTGAATTCTGGCGTCTTCTCTGCTCTTTAAATCGCCCTTTACGCATCTCAGCAAATGTGTCTGCTTTCGCTGGTGTGAGCGAAAGCAAAGTAAAATTATAGGACCAGCTGCATTTGTCCAATCAATTTCCCAGGAAACTACTTCTATAAAAACTTTCCTCTCCATCTCTAAAGGGCTAAATATAAGCCGAGCCATTTAGGACAGTGGCATCACTCCCAACGAGAGTGGAAATCAAGCTGGTTCAAGGGGCACTAGCTGGAATCTAGCCAAAACGAGGATGGCTTTATCAAAGAAGAATAAATCCTCCATGAAGTCACAGGAGTGAGGGAAGCAGGAAGGATAAAGGATGGGGAAGGAAAAGGAAAATGTTGGACGAAATGTCGAGATGGGAGGTGGGAGGTCTGAAATTTCAGGAGCATGATACACTACACCTGACTCGGGGGGAGGAGCCCTGCTTGGCTCTCGAGATCTGTTTCCAACCCCTGGTAATTTTCAGCACTTGACCTACAGATATTTTTGACAAGATGCTCAACTGGATGCAGCAGAATTCCCAGAGGACGGAAGTGTGGATCACATGCAGGGCACTCTTTTCTCATCCATCCTGGAATACTCTTTTCCTTTTTCTTGAGAAAGAAAGCAGCGATTCAGCATACAGAGACGTCACCAAAGTAACTCACACCCAGTGGCAATCAGCAAGGAGTGGCCTTTAAATGGAAGCTCCACCCCTTCACTGGTTCTGTCTTTTTCACCCCATTGTGCTTTGTCCGATTTAATTATTTTCCCTTCCATCCTTCTGAAAGCCTGTGGATCTGCTGGTATTTTTACAAATCACGGTCTATGCAAATCGGACTCCCTGAAGGCTGTGATTATAAATGGTGACTGACAGATGGAGCAGCATCTTTGCAGGGGCCTCCTTCACCCAGAAAAGACTTGCAAAGAGTGGAGGATGCAGGCGTCCCACAAACACATGGGTTGCAGGCTCCCGACTCCTAATAACTCATCATCCTTCAGGGTGGGTTAATTCTAGTAAGTTCCATCAAACCTGAGCTCCCCGAGAAAGCACCAGTGAAATACTAGCTGTGAAGTGACAACGACGGGCGCGAGATTCTGGTATCGATGTGGTATTGAAGGTGTCGGCTCTAAATATGGCCTGTTGACCATTTCCATCTCATCTCCAAAGCGACCTTCGAGGATGTGCTTTATGAGGAGTCATTTCTAACCCGAGGGGATGAGAAAGTCGTTATCTATCTATCGATGTGAATTTGTTAAGATGCACAGAAGAATGTCTAAAGAACCTCAAAACTGGGAGTGGATGGAAAATGCATGCTGTTAGGTCCAGCCACAGAGGAGTTTCCTTATGGAACGAACAGCTCTGTATGGGACAATCTCTGTTCCAGGGCAGTGGGACGTGTGCCTAATGGGGTCTAAATAAATCTTTATCTTTAGCAGACTTTAAAATAGCGCCGGGTAAAAACCTGCAGAGTGTGATATAATAGTACGAGGCTGCACACCTGCTGTGCATGAACAGGCAGTGACCACACTTTTCTCTGTCCCCTCCTCACACTTGGAACATTTTCACTCTGGCTTTGAGATGTGTGTATGAAAGAGAGGATACACCAAGAGGTGGGAGAAAACGAACAATGCAGGCTTTAAAACCCCAAACGAAAAACCCGCATTATGATAAAGCTCAAGATCAGTATCATTAGAGAAATTACAATCACATCTCAGTGAGGTCTCCTGGGACTGGCTTCACGTTTTTTCCAGAAAAGGGAAAACTGCATTTGTCTGAGTATCATCTTCTCTGAGACTTATTTATGTTTCTGACTTGATATTCCAGTATTGTTTCAAAATCAACATTTTAGCAAATATTTGATAAATGCCTCTACCAGAATAAGTTGTCCCCAACTGCGATGTTTCTGATAGAGCAGAATTAGGAAATGCTGATGTGCTAAGCAACGTGTACTGATAGCTAGACGTCAATTCTCGTGGTTGCACATGGCCAGCTCTTGTTCCCTCTCTGATAAAAGTTGACAGACTCTCGGCAGGACTAATAACCAGAGCAGAAGACAAATCTGTGAATGTCATTATGGAGGTGTCACTGATTTTTCTCATCAAAAGAGAAGCTGAGGTATGCAACCAAAGTTCTCCAGAACCATCAAGAGGAATGACCTTACATTCAAGGCTGGTGGTCAGGTCGCAGGTTCGAATCTTCAAAACGGCAAAGAATGTTCTCGAAGATGATGTGAACGTTCAAAGTCAACATGGATTGTTTGTATTTTTCTGCTATACTGGGAAGACCATCGCTGTAAATTTGTCCTTGGGAACATTTAAGCCAAAGAGACAAACTGTAATGAAAGTACAGATTCTCCAGCATTCACAGGCTGGAAGACCTAAAAAGTGACTCAAGAGTGAATATCAAAGTATTGGGCAAAACCTATGGGCTGGATTCATCTAATCAATCAGGAGCCCATCAGAAGACACCTGTCTCACGGACGACAGACGTGTGCAATGCCCGCTCCTATCTAGAGAGCAGAGAAAGGAGTGTGCACAGGGACACGGGCTGAGCGTGTCTCAGCAACATCTCCACAGAGAAAGGCCATAAGGTTCTACAAAGTAAAAGTGGCTTAAGTAACAGATTTTTTTTAATCACCCCACAAATACACAGCAATAACTATTGAAACTGATTGCTATGATTTGGGAAAATCATATGTTTTATGAATTCTACATTCATAGCTCTTGCTCTGAAAGTAGGGATGGAAAGTGCCCTTCCCAGAAGTGGTACTGGGCACGCCACTCAAACAGAAGGCATATGTTTGCGATTTGCATGAGGGCAGGAAAAGCAGAATCTGTAGGGTGCAGATAAGGAATGAATTATCCAAACTGATAACATCTTGGTAAATGGGAATAATTTGCAAAAGGATCATAAGAGACCACTTGGGTGAGCAGAATGATGGCAGCATCATTTAACGTAGGGGCAAGTATGCAGGAGGAGGTCATGTTTTTGGGAAACCAATAATTGTGCCCTATAAAGAATTTTATATTATAATAGAGAGTAATCAGCCATAAGACAGGAAAAGATCTAACAGAGCCACTGAGTCCATGTTTAGAAAAATAAACGCCGCTATGAATAGAAATGCACCCGGTCTTACTAGGTAGACTTCTGGGCACTGAGCGGAACAGATGCTTTTACTCCATCCATAAATTCCATGGTCTACCAAGAGCCAAAACATGTTCATACCTTCTGACCTAGGGATCGCACGCCTCAGGCTTTATAAAAAAAAATTAAATACGGGAAGCAGTTTGTTACAATGTTTTTTATAAGAGGGAAGAAATGAAAAACAATGGAAATGGCCAGCAAACACGGAAAAACTAAGTAAATGACACATCCACCCAATGAAACTTTACGCAGGCATTAAAAATGACTGCACCATTTACAATTGCTCCCAGAACAATGAAATATGTAGGGAGAAACGAACAAAACACATATAGTATCTGTGTGCTGAAAATTACAGAACACTACTGAAAGAAATCAAAGGAGAGCTAAAGAAATGGAGAGATGTGTTCATAGATTGGAAGACTCAAGATAGCAGAGTTTAATTCTCCAAAAATTGATCTACAGGTGTAACACAATTCCTGTTCAAATTTGATCAGGCTTTCTGTAGATATAGACAAGCTTACTCTAAAATTTATATGGAAATGCAAAAGACCTAGAATAGCTAAAAACAAATTTGAAAAAGAATAACAAAATGGGAGGAGTCACTCTACCGATGTTAAGGCTTACGGTGTAGCTACAGTCATCAAGACAGTGTGGTTCTGGTGTAAGGACAGGCACCTGGACCAATGGAACACAGCAAAGAGCCCTGGAAGGGACTCATTCAAATGTACCAATGGATCTCCGATAAGGAGGAAAAAGGAATTCAACGGAGAAAGGAGAGTCTTTTCAACAAATGGTACCAGAGCATTGGACCTCCAAAGGCAAAAAAAGAAAGACATTTAACCTAAATTCCATACTTTATAGAACAATGAACTGAAAATGGATCACAGACTTAAAAGTAAAACATAAAAATTTTATGAGAAAAGCTTCAGGATGCAGGGCTAGGGGAAAAATTCTTAGACCTGACCCCAAAAGCATGGTCCATAAAAGGAAAAATTGATAAACTGAATTTAATCAAAATTTAAAACTTTTGCCCCTGAAAGACTCTGCTAAGATGAAAAGAAAAGCTATAGAGTGGGAAAAAATATCTGCAAATCACTTATCCTACAAAGGTCTTGTACCTATAACATATAAAGAATTCTCAAAACTCAACAGTAAAATAAATAATCCAACGAGAAAGCAAGCAAAAGAAACAGTCATTTCACAAAAGAATATATATAGATGGTAAATAAGCACATGAAAATAGATTCACTGCCATTATCCACTAGAGAAATGCAAAACCACAGTAAGATATCATTACATGCCTATCAATGACTAAAATAAAAAAATAGAATAGTGATAACATCAAATGCTGGCAAAGAGGCAGAGAAACTGGATCTCTCATACATTGTAGGTGGGAATGGAATATGGTACAACCACTGGAAAACAGCCGGGTAGTTTCTTATAAAATGAAACATGCATTTACCATATAATCCAGCATTTGGATTCTTGGGCACTTATCCCAGATAAATGAAGACTCCAGCCACAGAAAAACTTATACATGATAGTTCACAGTGGCTTTATTCATAATACCCAAACTGGAAACAACCCAGACATCCTCCACCAGGTGAGTGGTTAAGCAAACTGAGATCACCATCCCACAGCAATAAAAAGAAACAAACTCTTGCTACACACAACTTGGGTGAATCTCCAGAGAATTATGCTGAGTAAAAAAAGCCAACCTCAAAAGATTGTATTTATATGATTCCATTTGTATAACATTCTTGAAATGACAAAATTATAGAGAAAAAGAACAGATTAGTGGTTGCCAGAGTAAGGGATGGTTTGTGTGTGTGTCCATAAAAACATAGCAGGAAGAGGGCCAGCCCTGGGGCTAAGTGGTTAGGGTTCTGTGCGCTCAGCTTCGGCAGCCCGGGTTTACGGGTTTGGATCCTGGGCACAGACCTACCCTACTCATCAGCCATGCTGTGGAGGCATCCCACATACAAAATAGAGGAAGAATGGTACAGATGTTAGCTCAGGGCGAATCTTCCTCAAGCAAAAAAAGAGGAAGGTTGGCAGTGGATGTTAGCTCACAGTGAATCTTCCTCACAAAAAAACCAAAAAAAAAGTAGCAGGAGGGATCTTTGTGGAGATGGGACAATTCTGTGTTTTGATTGTGGTGGTGGTTACACGAACCTACGCATGAGATGAACTCGCAAAGATTCCCCCACATACACACTCACAAATGAGTTCATGTAAAACTGGCGAAATCTGAATAAGGTCTGTTGATTATATCAAATGTCAAATTCCTAGTTTTAATATTGTAGTATAGTTATGCAAGCTAGTACCAATGGGGGAAAGTGGGTGAAGGGCAGATAGGAGCTCTGTATAGGTATTTCCAAAAAAAAAAAAAAAAAATTAAGTGATTTTGAAGTCTATTTGTCAACATTGAAAGAGGCTTCTTATAAGATGTTAAATTTAAAAAGGCAGCAAATAAATTTTATGTAATGATGATTACCATGACATTTAAAAGATTTGTAGGAAAAATATTCATGGGAAATATATCGAGATATTAACAGTGATAGTAAAAGAGGAATATAAATGATAATTTTCCTTCCTCTGTTTTCTAAATTTTTCATATAGAAATGTAAAAATGATCAAGAAGACCCGGGCTTCTATATAAGGAAACTTAATACAATAAAGTCACCTCACTAACTGTCTATGTGGGATTCCTATGTTTACCCATTGCTGTCACATCCAGCTACACTGAAATATAATGGAAAGTTTAGGCAAAATTAATTGCGAGTTCTGAAAAGCAAATAAGATCAAATAACTTGCTGGAAGAAAACAAAAAGATGGAGGCCAACACTAAATAACTTGGATACCATTTCTGGATGCGAAGAATAAACCTACTCTTTGGTGAAAAAGAAAGCCGCAATATTTTTAAAGCTATTAAAATTTTTATACTCAACATGCAAGATTCATCTTGTAGATTAACACAGAATTTCCAATCAAGGTACAGATGGTCAGTACAAAGATGTGCAATATGGCGACCAACACAAACTTTCCGGCCTGGCAGGTGGCCAGTCAGTTTATAGATTTTTTTTCCTGGGGGGTGGGGTGTTTGGGGCTGGGTGGTATAAATTTACAGGAAACTGGCAAACAAAAAAATGGCTTAAAAGTGAAATTAGAGATGACAGCTATAGTGAATTAGACAACCAAGTTGAGTGTTTTAAATTTCTTTCTCTTAAATAGTTTTGTAGATATAAATATGAAGGGTTTATATTTTTTTCTTGAATAGTCATGAGTAGTAATCTAAGGAAAATCAATTGTAGTCACGTTTGTGATGTGTGTGTGTTGCATTAATATATAATTCCTTAATCTTTAAGTTCACATGCAGTGTTCCCCTATACAAGGCCAATGTATATGCTATCTTTCCCATCCCAATGATTCTAACAAAGAGAATCCAGACAGAAAACAATCGCAAACTTCAGAATTAAGTTTAAATAATATCAGTGGTAATGTGCAGACAATTTTTTACCAGTTTCCAAAATTGTAGAAAAGATGAAACTTTTGGACAAAAAGCTCATTCCAGGAAGTTAGCTGAATAACTGTCCCTTTCGTGTTTTTTCTAAACCAACTTAAAGGATTATGAAACACTCCACTAAAAAAAAATCAGATACGGCTTAAAGTTTTCAAGTGCCCCAGCCAGCCCACCCATATCCCATTGCCCTCCACCCTTGAGCCTGCAGAACTGTCAGAAGTGGGAGAACTCTCGAAAAACGATCAACTCAAACGGAACTAAGCTAACCGTTGAAATCTACACAGACGTCAGTTTCGGCAAGTTTGAGCTCCAGACCATAGACTTCCAAGCAGTCGTGAGCACAGATGACGGATTTCAAGCAAGATGACAAACTGAATTGGTTTACACAGCAGAGCGTCCTTTTTGACTGTCTCTTATAATGCAGCTCATTGCAGCATTGCCATTGTTCACAAAACACCAAAAACTGAGACTCTAGAGATCCACTGTAGAGCCCACTTAGGAATCCGGACAATTAAAATTTTACTCCACAATCGATGGATTTCATCTGCCTAAAGCTCCTTGTTAACCAACAACCTGCCATGCTGGTATGAAAGAAGCATCGGACTTGGCAAAAGCTTCCGGGAAAAATTAGAGGTCATGTGCAAGGTAAATACAGTGTCAATTCCATTATCAGCTGAATCCCCATCAGCCTGGCCCCTTGGTGCGAATACCTGTTTTGTTCGTGGTTGTACTCTCCTACCTCGCAAAGCGCCTGACACACAGTATTTACTCAATAAGCGTTTGTGCAGGAATCATGGAATACCTTGTGGGTGGTTTAAGAAGGCGTATTAAACGCCCTCATGTGCGGCATTCCACGGGATGCTCTCTCTGCTCAAGGCATCAGGCTGCGGAACCACACGTGCACCGTGACCACGCCAACACGATGTGAGCTGATGCTATTTACGGTGTGAGATACAAGCTTGGGAACATTTCACACTCTTTGAGTCATTATTTGCATTATATATATATATATATATTTTTTTTTTGAGGAAGATTAGCCCTGAGCTAACGTCTGACACCAATCTTCCTCTTTTTGCTGAGGAAGACTGGCTCTGAGCTAACATCCATGCCCATCTTCCTCTACTTTATATGTGGGACGCCTACCACAGCACGGCTTGACAAGTGGTGCCATGTCTGCACCCAGGATTCGAACTGGCGAACCCCGGGCCACCGAAGCGGAACGTGCGCACTTAACAGCTGTGCCACTGGGATGGCCCCGCATTATAGATAGTTCTAAATTTAAAGAAATCAAATTACAAAAGTTTTTAAAGTCTATCCTAGCTTGGGGGTTTTGCTAAAAGGCTTCAGCCACGTTCAACAATTTCAAGTATCTTATGGGCCATCGAGATTGTGCACTTTGTCCGTAACAGACGTAAGTGACGGTGGGGAAAATCCTACAACTTTTCTGAAGCTCTGGTAGTCATATGCCAAAAAGTTAACTATTTATACTAGAACAAATGATTTGAAAACTGGGTTAGAAAATGTCGTCAGTCAAGGATATTCTGAATTGATGAGGAGAAGTCCTATTGCTTCCTATGCACAGAGAAGACCAGTTCTTTCGGCGGTATATCAGTGATGGATGCAGGACTACCCATCATCCCTGAACTTGGGATGCAGGCTGGGGTCCTGGCCACAGCTGCAGGCACTCAACGGCTCTCTCCGTTAATTTTGCAGTCAAGATTTGATATGCAAACTTCCAGGCTATATCAGCAGTTTAAAATCAGAATAGTTCCCTAATCATTAGCATATGAGCACACTAATATAACATTGCTGAATTTAAAATTCTCACAGTAGGCTGAACTCACAAGCTGTAGGTATCAAGTAGGTCACTTACTCATGTTTATTCAAACTCTTTTTTTTTTTTGGTTAAAATTGTGGCTACAAGACAACAGAAGGAATAGGACTTGCTTAAATGGAACAGCAACCACTGGTGGTGTCTATGAGTAGCAAGCATCCTGGGCAGAGCAGGAAGGACCCTCGGGGACACTCAGCTAGCCAGCCCTCCCTCCCAGTGCACAGTACACCCTCCCCACCCACTCTGCTGTGGCCCGCCCTGACTCAGCCGTTACATTATCACACGTCTGGTTCATGCCACTATTGATGACACTATTACTGAGCCAAACACAGGGTACCGTTTTAAGTGGACTTGGCTGATTTCTGTGGCAATTATAAAAAGAAGCCCAGTCTACTGTCATCTGTTTTGGAATGTTTCCAAATGGCTCTTCTCTCTGAAAATGACAGCTTTGGAACATTCGTGCAAATCCCATTGAGATTTACATGGGGTTCTTGGATCTTGCCCAGAACTGAGCCCCACTGAAAAATACACATGGGCAGGTCGGAGTCTGCTCACGGGAACAAGTGTCCACGTCTCAGAAGGAGCTCTCACCACAGGCTGCCGGGAAGCAGTGGCTGAAATTGTACCAAATCCTGTGTGTGTGCGTGTGTGCGTATATGTGTGAGTGGGTGTGTAAGGGGAGTGGATGGAATGATCTGTGTCCTTGGAGTTGCCATCATTGAAGCAGCTGATGCATTTCCTAAGTTCAGTCCTCAGCTACTTTTTCCCACAGACTGAAATATTTTTCTTCTTACCCCTCAAACTTTTCAAATAATAGTTACCAGGAAATTACTACTGCCCCTTTTCCATAAGTAAGAGCTCTGAAGATTTTCACTAGTTCCCGCAAATTTTAACTTCTGCTTCATGTCTCATGACCACGGTATTCCCCGATCACTGGGCCAGCTTTCTAAAGCTGCATATGATACAAAGCTTCACCTGCCTTTTTCTTTTGTGAAAATTGCATGCAAAGAATGATCAACTGGACTAGGAGCTGCCGACTGAATAAAAACCCCACAGGAGTTTCTGTTCCACTGCCATTGCTCTTCTCGGCTCTGGGTGTGCATCCTGTGCGGGGGAGCGGAGAGATGGTCAAGAACAACAACTGAGTCATGAGGCTTCAGCTGATGAGAAAATAGAGGCAGGTGTGCTGGTGGCAGTGAGGACACTGTCTCCGTTTGCAGTGGTCCTCAAAGACGCACCCTGGCCCACGAGAGGGGAGATCAAGCAAGCAAACCAACATGCTGCCTGAAACAGTTGTTGTTTTTAAGAAAACAAGAGTGATCTCCCATCTGGAGTAAAGCCAACTTATGATGGAATTCTTTTTTTTTATAAGATTGGCACCTGAGCTAACATCTGTTGCCAATCTTCTTTTTTCCTTCTTCGTCTCCCCAAAGCCCCCCCGGTACATAGTTGTCTATTCTAGTCGTGAGTGCCTCTGGTTGTGCTATGTGGGACGCCTCCTCAGCATGGCCTGATGAGTGGTGCCATGTCTGTGCCCAGGATCTGAACCGGTGAAACCCTGGACCACCGAAGCAGAGCGTGTGAACTTAACCACTCGGCCACGGGACCGGCCCCCTATGATGGAATTCTGACGGACCACTGAGGAGATGCTCTGACTCTACAAATCCACCAGCAACTTTACTGCGTCTTAAAAATACACAAATTTCCTGTATACTCAGGACCCACCAAATGAAAAGCAGTTGTGAGTTTCACAAAGATAAATTGGTACTTTAGAAAACCTGATTTTGAAATGAGTTTAGGGATTTATGGCTCCTGGAATTTTTTCCTGTGTAGCTAGAATACTGTTCCACGGACGGCAGAAAACATCCATTCAACAAACACCATGTAAAAATTATCGATTTCTGTATCAATTTGGACTCAAATATACTAAAATAGCTTGAACCAGGAACATTCAGCTTGAGCAGAATTGTTTTCCTCACAGGTACCCACTGGGTCTTACAACGGGAAAAGGGCATCTTCTCCAATCTTAGTCATTTATGCATCTCTTTATAAAATATTCCCCCTCAGCGCCTTTAATATCTGAGATTTCTTTATTCTGATAGCGGACAAAGGCATCATGGAGCGAGAGCATCCTTTTCGAAGAAAGGAGAGAGATTGAGGAATGCTGGCCTCCAGATAGGGACCACTAAGAGTGAAGGTGATGTGAGAAGTCCTAGGACATTGCTGTGGACTGGATGCTTGTGTCCCCCAAAACTCACATGTTGAACCACTAACCCCCAAGGTGATGGCATTAGGAGGTGGGGCCATGGGAGGTGACAGGACTGTGGAGCCCTCATGAATGGGATCAGTGCCCTTATAAAAGGGCCTCAGAGAGCTCCCTGACCCCTTCCACCATGTGAGGACAAGGTGAGAAGACGGCCGTCGATGAACCAGGAAGTGGACCCCACCAGACACTGCCTCTGCCGGCACCTTGATCTTGGGCTTTCAGCCTCCAGAACTGTGAGAAGTAAATGTCTATTGCTTACAAGCCACCCAGTCCCTGGTATTTTTGTTACAGCAGCACTAAGGGACTAAGACAGACACGAGAGTTGGTATGTGGGGCTCTGGAAGGTCCAACCGTGTGGGGACAGTGAGAGCAGGGACTAAGATAGAAGGGCTGTGTGTGGAAATCTTGAAAAAGAAGGCGATTTCTGCTTCTCTTTCTCCTGTAATCCAGGAATGATTAATATATTCTCCATCCAGAGCTTGCTTCTGGGGATTCAGGGAACAGCCTGTTGCTGGGCCATCCTTGTCCTTCTCTCAAGTTCTAGGTCAACAGGAAATCAGAGGGGCTCTCCTCTCCAGCTCCTAAGTGCCTGTCACTGCCCTGGCTTCATCTGAACAGCTGTCTAGGGACTCAGATTGGAGGCACAATCCTACTCACTAGGTGCTGAATTCATCTATCGTGGCTCCTCAGCGTCATAGATTCCTGACTCTTGATGCCACTGCTATTGCATTTTCACTTTTCTTGTCTTGTGAGTCCTTGACTTTCCTCTTACTACTTGGCATTACAGGAAAAGCCATTCCTACAGTCATGAAAAATACCTAACCATGTTCACCTCCACCTCTGAGTGAATCCGTCTTTTCAACAAGCTAACCTTCATCTTGGAAGAAAGTGACGTTCCACAGGGAGCTGTGGCTGAAGGTCACTTGTCTATTGAGAGGCCAGCAGAACCCATCACTGGCCCACAGGAGTGAGGACTGACAGGTTTGTTCTGGAACAGACTCATGGGTGGAGAGGCGGGCACCCAAACGGACACATAAACGACACCTTCCTTTATAACCAGGATAACAAAATTCAAGAGAGGATCTGAAGTTACTGTTTTCGTGTGGAATGGAACACTTCTGCATCCAGCTGTCTGAACTGAGCATCGTTATTCTAGGCAGGGGATCTACAGTCTTCTGAGAAGTTCCACCAGAAACCAAACCAAACCAAACCAAAACACGTGTCATGGCCACTCTTGGTAAAGGAACACAGCTCTAATAGACATTCTCCACTCTTTCACCAAGGCCGACTCAGGAGCCTGTTGGAGGCTCAGGGTGACCAGCGTGAACTCGGTGTATAATTCCAGTCCTGCGTCCTAGCCACTCCACGTGTTCCCAGTTAGGCAAATACCAAGAAGCTTATAAGCCAATACCCAGATTGCCTGGCGCATTAACCAGCGCCTACGAATTACATCCTTTCTCACCCTATGCATTCTTTTTCAGTTGCCCAGAGGCGCTGATCACGCCAAACAGAAGAGTCCAGAGCGAGTGGGCCATGCAGTCCACGCTTGGGCAGTGGGCAGGGCGGCTCCTTCCCTTCCACACACATCTGGAGCCTGAGCATGCGAGGGCACACTTCTGCAAGTGCACAGTTCAGGTGCAGAGGGCTCTCTCCAGGTTTAGCCTGCAGAGACGAATTCCTGAAAGCTCTCTGACTGACACAGACAGAGTGCTGGTGGCCACGCCCCCATAGACTTTCGATGGTCAGGCAGCTTGGGTCTCTCTGGAACTGGATGGTCCTCACACCGAACCACGGCCCCTAATACCTGGTCACGACTCATTCAAATCAACTTGAAGATTTGTTTATAGAGGTTGGGGAGAAAAGCATGGACTGAGTTATGCCAATATCTCCTCTACACAGCATCCTCTTTGAGTAATACAATCGCACCTGAGAGTTTTTCTGTCACCCAAGTTGAATGGGAAAAAAAATCCGCTTTGGGGTTTGTGTATCTGTGTTAGCAAAGAAAAAAAAAAGTGTTGTTAATAAAGATCTAACACCATCTACTAAAGCAACTAGGGCTTTCTATGTGTAAGGAAAATAATAGAGATAAATTATACACATGTCAAGTTACTCCCAGGCAAATATCAAGAGATCAGAATAAAGCTTGACATCATTCCAGTCTCCAATTTATATACAAGGATCCTCCCCTCTGAGCCCTCTCTTCTCTAACATTTCCTATTTCACCTGTAGAATGTTTTACCCCCAATTCACTATCCAAGCAGAAAACCTAGTCCAAGCCTGGACCACAGATGGGCACCCAAGACAACACCCAAGACGGGATGGAGCACAGGGACGAAGGGTGTGAGACCCACGGTGTCTCAGGTATTCTCCAGACAGGATGGAGGCCATGCTTGGGTGTTTAAACGTGTTGTGGGACATTGCTGCCATTCACCCCCATCCTGTTAAAGGAAAATGTTATCTAAGAGAATGGGATACCCTATGAGAAAGTGGGTGAGCCCGAAAGGCCCAGAGAAGCTGGCACAGTAGAGAAATTTAAAGTCAGACACATCTGCAAGAGGGAAGCTCAAGAAAGACGGAACGTTGGCCATGCGCATGTCCCCAAGACAGACCCTGCGTGTGAACGCACCACTGGTGAGTTCATGGATGTGTGAACTAAAGAGACATCGGGTGTTTCAAGTGCTTTGCATGAGGCAGAAATCCTTAGGCAATTATCCTATTGGAGTGTCAGCCAGTTCAGTGATATTTGGGGAAAAGGATTGTGGTGTTGAGTTGTTTGAGCTGGGAACATATTATAATTTTTGCCATTAAAAATAAAGGAATATAGGCTCTTGATATTCAAAAACTTATCCCCCATCTCTTCATGAAGGGTTAGATTTGGGTAAAGACGGAGGCGTTGGGAATGAGTGCTACGATCTCATGGTGCAGTGGGGCAGGGAGTGTAGGGGTTCAGTTGAGGAAAAAGTTTTGTATTTCCTTTCTCAACACGCAGGGTTGGAGGCACACAACTTAGGAGAAAACACACGGGCAGGCGTATATGACAGATGAATTCTACGGGCACGGCCTCATTTTCCAGATGTGTATCCGTCAGCCAAGCATGCAACAAAGAGTTACTGAGATTAATGCTCAGTTCGGACCACTGACACTTTCACACCCATTGTCACATTCGCACGATTTGAACGAGCCAGGATGCTGACATGTGACCACACATTCCTACCCTAGATATCCGGGGGAAGGGTCACTACAGATTGTCTGATTTCTGGGATTTTAGCACATATTTCAAGGCGCTTAAATGAAATAACAGATTTTTATTTCAGAGAAAAACTAGTCTTAGCATTTCTTTTAAGGTCTTTACAAGTACTGTACAGCACGATAAATAACAACCAAACACAAAGAAGGAAGATGAAAAGATACTTTAAGACCTCATCATTCCATGGAGAGAGGTACCATTGTCTTCCTGGAAGAAGTAAATACTCTGAGACACTGTGTCAGAAGGTGGCACAAGGACCCACCACGACTTCCATGCATGTCCCTTGAAACATGTGACCAGGATTCAGACAGAGCCCAGGGCCTTGATACTCCCAAGGGACATTTGTTGGGGGAAAAAAATCACAAACGCACGTGCACGGTGGCAGGGGAGCAGTAGCAGAAGTAAACGAGAATGGAGCAGTCACCAACATCCAGGGTGCCCAGTGTGGCCTGCCCGGTGCCGTGGGGAGACAGGCTCACGGGTCGCCCACCCACCCACCCTGGGCACGGGAAGACCAGCTCCAGGCCCCAAGGCTGTACCACTCTTACAACTGTCTTATTTCATTTGCTTTTCTCCTTCCCTGACCTTCGCCAAGCATACGCCCAAAGAAATGCCATCAAGGTCATTCACTCCCATGCAGGGGGTCTGTTCTCTGGTCCTTGGGGGCATTTCTTAGCCCAACATGGTGTTTTTCCCCCAGGAAACTGCCCTTTCATCAGCGTACGCATCCGTGATTCATGCCCCCACTATGACCCTGAGGGAGACAGCAATCAGAGAAGCAGTTCATCTTGTTGACCATTTTAAAAGAAACCCAGTACTGTTGTTTTCAGTGGCAGTAATCATAATGTAAGCGGATTTTCCTCCAAGCTGAAGGTGTGCACACAAGTGCATATACGTGCACACACACTCTCTCATTCAGGAGATCCTGGGAAGCAATCAGACACGAGGTGGACGCTTACCCCAGCCTGAAAACATTTTCATCTTCACCCGTTCTCAAGACATTCGCCCCTGCCTCAGAGAACGAAGACCTTCTGCCACTCAAGGTCTCCCCCCACCCTCCCCTTCATCGGTCTTCAACCCTGCCCACTTTCCCTGGCTCTTCCCACCTGCAAACAGGTCGCTTCCCTCCCAGGTACCAACAAGATCAGTGTGCTTGTTTCCTCATCAATCAGCTGCACATTTGCTCTCTCTCTTTCAGCGAAGTTTCTGCCTTGGTCCTTTGCCATCTTGACTTTGGTCCACACCCACTTTCTGAGCCCCCGCCTGGCTCTGGGCCTGGGGACTCCTCCTGTGCTCCCGCCTCATGGTTGGCACCTGTCTGCCACTGGTGGAGCTCATACCTAGGAGTCGTCCTGGCTCTTTCATTCACTCACCCAGCAGGAGGCTGAGTCCCCGGAAGAGCCATCCAGTGGGAATTTCCAAGTGGTGAGATGGCTGAAGGACTTTAAGAATGGGGCTGCCTCCTACTTGTTTTCAAGTTGTTGTCATAGCTGTGACATAGCCCCTACCTTGCCCTGACACTTCAGCAAAGTCTGCTTACACACATATTTCTGGAAAGGGAGGTTCTGGGAAGTCAAGGAAGTGACTGACTCCCGTTCTGCAGTAGCAAGAGGCTGCAGAGCAAGCTCACGGGGGAGACGTGGCTGCTCACATTACAGATCCGGAGAGGGGTGCACAGTGACCCGACCTGGCCAAGGCTAGTGGGATGACCCCTGTTCCTGCTTGGAACAATTCCTTTCTCTGTGCTCAGGTTCGCCTTTCCTTCGATTTTCCTCACCTGGGCTGCCCAGTCTGTGGGATTCCTTCTCCTTCACGAGCTGCTCTTCCTTCCCCATAGTCACCAGGGGCCCCCCATGGGCCACAGGCTCCTCTGCTTCTCCTCCCTGCCTTGGTCAGCAGGCTGACTGGTCACTAAGACTGACCCTGAGTCCCCGCCTTCCGTCTCCCCCTGCAGATCAGGTGCCCCTGGCTCATCAGCCCAAGGGGTCAAGATCCCCAGCCCTGCTCAGATCTGGTGGGTATCTGTCTGGCTAAAAGGCGATGACCCTACTTTCGAAGAAAACGTTCAAACCAACTTGAATCTTCAGCAATGTGATGAGTGGGCTCAGCTTTTACGAGCTGGACTTTTAGAATATTGTTTACAATAAGCATACTATTATTTATTTTTTTAAGGTATGCTTTTTGGTGAAGAAGATTGGCCCCGAGCTAATATCTGTTGCCAATCTTCCTCTTTTTTTTTTTTCCTCCCCAAAGCCCCAGGACATAGCTGTATATCCTAGTTGTAAGTCCTTCTAGTTCCTCTATGTGGCATGCTGCCAGAGCATGGCTTGATGAGCGGTGCTAGGTCCTTGCCCAGGATCCAACCCTGCAAACCCCTGGCTGCCAAAGGAGAGCGCACCAACTTAACCACTCGGCCACAGGGCCAGATGCCAGCATATTATTTTAATATTTATAATAGCACATATAATGTTGTCTCCATGAAAAAAGTGTTTCCCATGTTTGACACCCAATTTACCAATGACCTTTGCCTATTTGTAAATTACATGCTGCCAACACATGACAGCCATGGGGAGAAAGAAGAAACAATTACTTTCTGCTTCTCGACATGAAGAAATGACAAATTTCAGTTCTGCAAATGCTTCCGCACTGGGGGGAGGTCTGTACTTATCAACTAGATCAGTTTGCAGACCATTGGCACCCTGCTGGAGTAATTAACCACGTGGGCCTCTGCCTTATGCTTTGTGCCCCGAAGGACACTGATTGACTCAGAGAAGCAGCCGATTAACATTTCCCAAGGAAGAGTGCAAAATGCATTTTACGAAGCAATCAGGCCCACTTTTTTGCACTTTCCCCCTCCAGGTGTCTATGTCGCCTAAAACTGTCTCAACATAATCAGAGCTCGGCTATAATGTCTCACATTTACCACTGTCACCCTCGTGCTCATGAGCACTTCCAGCTCCCAGCCACTGTGGGTTTTCTGGTGACGCATCTCAGGCTGAATTTGGAGGGACCCAGTGTCACCAAGGGCCTTGTGTCCGTCCTCCCTTTCTCCCTCAGTTCTCTCAAGCACCCGTCCCCTCACAGCCAAACCCAGTAAGCCTTATAACTCCCACTGGCAGAGCCCCTGACAAGTTATAAGCAGCTTTTGTTCCTTTTATTCATTTTATCACTTAAGATATTTGCTGTCTGTCCCACGTGTTCCCTTTCTTCTTTTTCTCTGTCTCATCTCCAATTTTAAAGAGTTTCTGAAGGAAACGCAAATAAGAGCTGACAAATTTCTAGAGGAATTTTTCTTCATTAGGGCCACCTTTTAGGCGTCTATCTCGCATCAGTTCTTTACTACGCAGTGTTTTGAATATTTCCTTTCTGTTGCAGGAGTTCTCATCCGACATTATCAAAATGGGTGTTTTTCTGATATACGGATGACACAGTCTAGAGAGATGAAAACAGAACTGGGGAACTTTCCACGGAGGAAAGCTGTGCATGATCTCCTCAAGGTCACCTGATCAAGGTCGCCACTAGTGCGTCCATTCACTGTGACCGAGGATCGCTTTTCTTCTGATTTGTGCCACCTTCCTGAGTGGCCCCAAGTGGCCAGCTCGTGTTTTCAACAGACCCAAGTGTCAAGGAGAGGGTAGACGCTTTGGGGTAAATGACCCCCTTTTCATGTCTGAGCCGTCCACGTGTGGGTCGTGAAAACGTTTTCAAGATGATCATTTTAATGACCTGTCAAGAGGCCTTTACTGAGTGACCCATTAAGAGGCTCTGGCAGGAACAAAGACAACCAAAGGCTATTGGCTAAGGCTGGAGAGGGCTGTTTTTAGGATTTATTCTAAATCCTAAACTCTCTTATGGGTTGAATCCCGCTTGAAGTTCATATCAGGTGGGCAGCACCTCCTTATCCATCAGGACTTCAATATTACGGGGTTTTAAGAAATAGAAACTGCTTCTTGTGAATCAATGGAATCGGGTTTCTTCCTCTCAAAGGCTCCTGCAGTAAATCCCTCACATTAAAAAGAGACAAGGAAAATGAGTGTTCTACAAAAATCTCACCAAAAGCCACACTTCATGTTCTATGGCACAAAATTGTTTTAAACGATGGTGATGTGCTTAGGAGAAGCCAATTTTATTCTAATGCTAAAATGAACCTAAGCGGCGAATCTTAGTGGGGAGGCTTCTAAGAGCAGACAAATCCTAAGACCGGCCCCGGCACACGGGGCCGTGAGACTGGAACAGGTGCAGAATGACACGGTGCTCGGCCACCTCCTGAGGGATTCCTGGCTCCCCCAACCTCCTCCCTCCAAATAATTTAATTTATAACCAATTCCAAGTCATTAAACTCAGACTGGGAGAGAGAGCTTCATTGTTTAAGTTGAAAGACAGTCATGACGACGAGAAGGAATCGGCTTTGAAAACTGAAGTCCTGAATTCTCTCTTTTGCATTGTCCTTTTGTCTTTTTTTCCAGCTTCCCACAGAGGGCACGCAATGCGTGCCTGATTCTGGCTCATCAGTCCCCAGGATTCCAAGCACCTGTCCAGCAGTTGCCTTGGTGACATCACTGATGGTCTCAGTGTCACCGTGGGCCCTGCCTGTCGGAAGGGCTTCCCTGGGTATGCAGGCCACAGGAACTGTGCTCCCGCAGATCCGTCCTGGCCCATCCCCGAGTGCTGAACAGCACGCCTGAGGCCAATTCTCCACTCCTCAGCTGTGCTGGGATCTTGCAGGAGAGAAGAGCCTGTCCCAGACGCTTTAGACTTTAATCCAAAGTTGACGCCATGAGCCAGGAAACTACCGGCCGGAGGAGGCCAGTGCCAGACCAGACAGGTGGTATGACAGCCGTGGGAGAACCAGCAGGACCCTGTGAAGTCACGCCCCCAGGCAACGTCCTTGAGGATGGTGTGCTCTGATCTACTTGGGAGTCACCTCGGAGCATTTCAGGAGACACTGTCTGTGAGCTCCTGCAGCCAAGGATGCCAGGCAGGGACATCACCACGAGGGATATTTTCCTGTCCGGGTATAAAACTACCATGCAGTTCTGATAACCACCTCTCAGGAGAGACACATGGAACTTGGGGCTTGGGGTAGGGAGAAAGAACGAGAAGGTTTTCACCTAAATCCAGACTAGAATTTAGGAATTAACCCGCAAAGTTAAGTCTGAGCTTTGTGACAACTTATTGTCTCATCAGGGTGTGCACAAGATGAGAACAGACTGTTCCTCCACTCCTGGAACCCAGTGTTCTGGGCCTTATCGCCGCCCGTTATTGTAGGATAAGGCCACTTTCCTTTTTATAATTGTACAACACTGGGAGGAGCCTACATCAGCGTGATTTCCAGAACGTCCCCCCCGGATGTGTTCACGGGCTATTTCCTGGCATCTCCAAAGGGACCCACACACACTGGTGTACCAGTCTGACAAGTGTGAGCATCCAAGGGCTTAGCTCTCCCCCACTTCCCAGCCCTTCCTGCCCAGGGCCACTGATGGAGGAGCTGACGGCTACCACACTTCCGTCGCCTCGACAGCCTCACTGTTTGGTGTCACAGGTCCTGCCTCCAGAAGGAGAGACAGAGGTCCTGTCTCTGGATGATTCAGAAGCGTCAGCCGCTGGGGATCTCTGGGGAAGCAGAACTCCACCAGACGGGGACAATGGCTTTCTCCTTATCTCTGTGCAATATTTTATCATCCACCCCAAGTCCTCACTTGTGTCCAGTCTCATCAGTTTCTGAACATCACCCCACCCCTGTCTGGAATCTCACCAAGCCTTTCAAGAAAAGGAGTTCTGTTCACTTCCAGCCCTCAGCCTCTGGACAAGGGGCTTCACCACATTAGAGGCTGGAGGGGGACAGATGGACACCGGTCAGCCTCCCCTCATCAGTGGCAAGCCTTCCCTCCTCACCGCTGCACCCACTGAGCCCAGAGCAGCTCAGTGACAGCTCAAGGTCACACAGCCGACTAGAAGTAGTGCAGGGGCTAGAGAGAGCACAGGCTTGTCACGTCACAGAGGGTAGACCGAACAAAAGGAATGCTCCCTCAGGTTTCAATGGCTTACAAAAGAAAAGTCCTTTGCATGTAGCAGATGGCAAATGTAAACTGAAGGAACTTATTAGTCCAAAAAGTGGGGAAGATGCTGAAAAGAGCTTCCAGAATGGGTCAGAAGAACTCATGGATAAAAAACATCTATGATGAGCTATTGAAGTAAGTTAGAAAGACATGGCAACATCAGTGGTCCTCTTCCACAAACACCTGCTTTGCTACCTGTAAAAACAGACTCCGGGTTGAACTGCCTACGGGTCACATCCATTGCAGCAAATCTGAGGTTCTTTCTGAAGGATGATTTGAGAAGTCATGCGACAAGAAGTCCCTACCAGGTCCTCTGCCATTGCCTGCAGCACTGCCCCGCTCCCCACTGCAAACCCCATGTCTTGACATACTCCTGGTATCCACTTTCCACACGTGGCCCTCGGCATGAATGATTAACAAGGATGTAACCAGAAGATTCACACCAGCGACACAAAAACCAGAAGGAAAAATGGGTGGCCGCGTTAGAGACCATAAGAGACGAGCAAACACTCAAAGGGGAAATAGGAGAAGGATGACTAATTTTGGTCCATTTCCCAGGGCTCCAATTTAATGTAAGAATGCAGACTTGGACAGATCAACTAGGGAGAAATGCTGACATGTTAACAATACTAGGTTTCTAGGAAAATCATTTTTGACCACGAAACTACATCCGAGAGAATAGAACACTGGCAGTAGGTTGACGTGCTTATAAGATGGCATGTCATTTATTGCAATAATTATGCAATTATTATCTGACCACTGAACGGAGCCTGTGCTGAAACTGTGGCTGAGTCTGAGATAACACAGCACATGCTCGATGCCCAGTCTGAACTGGAGAGTCTGCTCAGAGGAAACCCACGGTGTTGCAATGGAAGGTGCAGAATTTCTCAGACCGGTGGTGTACAGGAGAGCACACCTCTCTCAGGGTAGCTAAGATAAACTTAAATTTGCCAGGAGTCTGTTAGAAATAAAGGCTGAGAGAAATCTATTCCCTTCTTCTTAATCTAAGAGCCAACTCATTGGGGAATGAGCATACCACCAAAGTGGAATTACTCCATACTGTGGCATCCATGCCAGTGTAGACACGCCTCCTGGGAACCCAAGGGCAGGATCACATCTTAAGTCTAGGAGGAGGGAAGACAGACACCCACTGCCGAGAGTGCCCCACCTGCTGGTCCAGTTGTTGTCCCCTAGCCACTGCTCCCCGTTCTCTGCAACCACCAAAGGGAATTTGGTTGCATGTAACACATCTCAATTTTCCTGGAGTGAGAGAAATCCTTAGCACATGATGAAATCGTAGCATCTTCTTCCCAGAAAACCACAGAAGTGCACTTGCACATGAAATGTGCCACAGAATGCCCAGCATTCCTGAGACCCAGCCATAGGACCCCAAGTTAAGAATGCCTGTTCGGAGAGGATCCCATTAAAAGAAAATTGAATTCAGAGTCTATTATTGACTATTATATTTTAGGGCTGAATTTATTTCAGGGTCTCTGAAACATCAGACTTAGAGAATTCACTCAACCTAGAGTCTGGACATGGCGTCTGATGGTCACAAGTCTCTGGGTTGCTGGTGACAACAGCACAGACCTCAAGTCCTCTCTGAGGGGGGCTGCTGAAGGTTTTTGGCCAAAGTCAAGATACTGGAAAACAAGCAAATCACAAGTGTGCTTTGTGCAAAGAACATGATATTTCAAATCAGAAAATCTCGGTTTCAGTCTCGATTCTCCTTCCTCCTGGTTTTACGATTTTGGACAAGTAAGTTTCTTAATCTCATTTACCAAATAATGAATGCTAAAAGTATATCAAAAAATTAAACTTACTTTAATAAATATATGTAAACATATTATATTCTGGATGAATTAACAAAGAAATTCATTGAGAAGAAACAGGAAAGTCCGTCAGTAAGATAAATATAAGTTTACTAGAAATCAGGGAGCACAGACATAAGGGCATCATGCATTTTTCTTTTCTTTCAAGGTGAATTTCTCCCCAAAGGGCAACACAATCCTTGATCCGCAGGCACCAAGAAGTTGTAACTCAGAAGCTTGGGACTGGTCCGTGTCCCACCTGAAGATGTCCCTTCTGGGAAGGGGCAAGGCCTGGAGCTTTACAAGACGTCCCAGCCTTACTTATGGGGGCTGCTTCCAAATGTCATACTTTTCAGACCGTTCCTCTTCGTGACGCATCTCGTATCTTGGTATGTGGTGTCTTTTCACACAGAAGGACCTGGGCAGTCTGGAGAAGGCAGGGCCATCCTTTCATCAGCTGCACCTGCTCAGGGTGGCCTGGGAGGTCCCTTCTGTGCTTTGTCACTGGTTTTCCCGTCTGAGCTGCCTGGGCAACTTTCTGAGGCCAAGCTTTCTCTCTGGCCTCCCGCGGAAGCTCTCAGGTGCCCTGGTCCTCCGGGGGTGGCGCCCTCAGTGGGTACACTCTTTTGTGAGGGGCCTACTCCTACGATTCCTCTATCAACACCAGTCACATGTGTCAGCAGCTGCATAAACTAGAAGGAACGTACCTCCCAGGCTGTTTTCTCGACTCTCAGGTCTTTACGATCCCTCTCGGCACTGATATTTATCCCGCCACTATGATTCAGGAGAGGAAGCACTGCTAAAACGTTTCTGAAAAGACTTCCCTTCAGAAATGACACATTTCCTTGGTGTTGAGTTGGCACAATTTCCTTGAAAAGCATCTTCGCCTCGTCCCACAGCTGCTGGGCGGGAGCTGTGGCTTATATTCGAATTCTTCCACCCCAGGAGAAAAGCCTTATCTGTACTTTCAACTCTATTATTGCACCCAGAATGACAAGATTTGCAGGAGAGATTTTTTCTTAGGTTCTACTTGGGGGTCCTAAAGCTCATGAGATAAGTGTTGGTTTGACAGTTGTCACGTGGAAGAAAGTTCAGGAAATCATATACATAGACTTGAGGAAGGGGATGGCCTGAGAACATGTTTACATGCTACCCAGATGGAGCCTCTGTGCTTTGTTCTTTCAATATCTACTGACACCTCTGCTTCATGCTGTGCCAACCACCAGGGACAGAGCTGAGGGTTGATCTGGTGTCTGTCCCCAAAGGAGACACTGAAAAAGCCCCAAACCCTTGGGGACAACGGCCGTGCAAAGAGAGGGCAGGGGTGTCTCAGCACAGGCCATGACTGTCTCCTCATTAAGAGGCACAGAAGGGGTCATTCACCATGGTCTCCATCGCTTGCGACCCACCCACATGACAGGACCGACAGCTACAACTGTTCCACAGTCAGAAATTAACGTCGCAGTGACAATGCTGTGATTTTGTGTCCTGTATTTTATCTGCAAAAAACAAAGACAAAACACCCCTCGAAACTATAGGACTTAGAAAGACACACATAATTACCACCATCACTTAACAGTCCCCTTGGAAATTCTAGAAAATGCAATAAGCACAGAAATAGAAATAAGAACTACCAAGGTAGCTTGAAAGCAGTATGCATGTATATTTAGCATCCTAAGAGCGTAAACTAAAATAAATACATTAGATCTGAGAATAGAGGATTTGGATGCAAAACAAAATACATGACTCAATTATTCAATTCTTGTAAATCAAAATTAGTGAGACAGTGACTACAACAGGGAAACCAGATAACACTCAAACGAGTCATAAATATGAACAAGAACAGCAAACGATGTGTAGAAAAGTAGCCTCAAGCCTTACAGAGATGCAAAGGTGGATTTGAATACATAGAAAGAAGGGCTGGGAAGATGGAGTGTGGTTAATTCTTTCCAATGTAATAGATGTTTCGCCCAGTTCAAATCCAAAGTTTAAGTGGCATCTTTAGGAATTCAAAACTGACAAAATTTTTCTAAGCTTTACACGAAATAATAAAGAGTAGCATAGAGATTTGGGGAATATAAAAAGCATTCCAAGAGGAATTGCCCTCTTGGTATTAAACTATGTTGTAAGTCTACAGCAGTCACAACACTATGTACAGATGCAATAACCGCCAGGTTAATGGGTCAGGTCTGAGGCTGTGAGTGGACTCTGGGGACACAGGAACTTAAAGACACGAGGCAGGAGCAGCACACAGATGGGGGAAGGGCTGGGTCCGCCAGCAAGTGCAAGGGGAGGATCGTCTGAGCATCTGGGACCATCCCGTCCATCTCCACTGACATCAGATACCAAGGTACCTTCCAGGCGGTTTAATGTTACATGCACACACGCACAACATGGAAAACCCAGAGAAAAGTAAGTGAAGACGTCACTGCCTTCCGAGGAGGGAAAGTCTAAAAGCAGTGGTAACACAGAAAGACAAATATTTAACTACATAAAACGTTCCAGACTTTGAAAGCTCATTAACAAAATGAAAAGGCCAATGACAAATGGGGAAAATATTCAGAATTAAAATAATAGTTTGTGTGTGTGTGTGTGTGTTCCGGCACCGAAAAGAAAAAGTGGTCAATGGAATGAGCAGACAGTTTACATGTAAGGAAATTAAAAATCCAAGAAACGTATTTTTTTTGAGGAAGATTAGCCCTGAGCTAACACTTTCCGTCAATCCTCCTCTTTTTGCTGAGGAATACTGGCCCTGAGCTAACATCCATGCCCATCTTCCTCAACTTTATATGTGGGGCGCCTGCCACAGCATGGCTTGATGAGCAGTGGGTAGCTGCACACCCGGGATCCGAACCGGCGAACCTTGGGCCGCCAAAGCAGAGTGTGCGCACTTAACCACTGCACCACCGGGCTGGCCCCCAAGAAATGTATTTCTTGAAATAGTCCCACCAGTTACCACAGAGACAAAATTAAATAGATGAGACACTTTTTTTTTGTCTATCTAGCTAACCAGCATGCTGAAAATAAAAATATCCAATGTTTGCCAAATTGAAGTGTAGGGAGTGCTGGCAACGGGCGGTGCAAACACAGATGAAAAACTCGTTCTGGAAAGCAATTTGGCATCTTTGTACCAAAAACCTTAATCTCGAAACAAATGACTTCAGTTTCAGGATTTTTGGAAATAACCAAGAGTAAGGACAAATATTTATGTGTAAAGATGCCATCTTAGCATTACTTATAGTAAAAAAACACCAGGGAAAAAGAACCCTACATATTCTCTAACATTCAAATAAAGACATACAACACACCATTATATATAAAATGCAATTCATTTACAATAATATTTAATGATATGGGAACATACTTATAAAATCTTTTTAAAGCAGACAAAATTCTATGTTCAGAATTATAACAAAATTCCTATGTAGGTAGACACTTCAGAAAGAATGAAAATGTCCCCAAATATTATATATTTAGTGAATGGTGGGATTTGTGAGGGATTCTAACTTTGTTTCTTTCTTTTTTTTTTTTTTGGTGAGGAAGATTTGCCCTGAGCTAACAATCTCCATCTCTCTCTCTTTTTTTTCCTTGAGGAAGATTAACCCTGAGTGAACAACTGCACCAATCTTCCTCTGCTTTGTATGTGGGCTGCCTCCACAGCATGGCTGATGAGCGGAGTAGGTCTGTGCCTGGGATCCAAACTGGTGAACCCTGGGCCACTGAAGCCAAGGGCACCAAACTTCACCACTGGGCCATGGGGCCAGCCCCAAATGCTAACATTCTTGATAGTTTTCTGCATTCTGGTCCTGTGTCTTCCACACATCAGCTCATAAATATCGGTGAAAAGAAGGAAAGTATGTCAAATTTCTGACAAACATATGCAATTACTAACTTTACATTAAGAAAGGAACAAAAACATGTTATAAAACAAAAATTTATTTAAAAATTACTGGCATAAGAGGGCACTCCCCTGCCCTCCTCCCCCCACCCCCAGGAAAGGGAGGGCTGGTGGCCTGTCACCTCGCCGTCCTCCTGAGTGTAGGGGGACGCTCCCTTTTGCCAGATTTCACAGAAAGGACACAGCGACAGGGCACACATTCAGCTTTTTCCTCTGAGCTCTCTAGAAGATTCTGAGATGAGTTTTACAGATCATGTGTGAAACCACTGCTGTCGGGGCGCATGTGGTCGAGCGCTTCCCTGAACCACTGTGCTGGTGGCCGACCCCTCTGGCAAAGCCTCATGGCCCTGTCCTTGCACCACTGGACAGTGCTCCATGCTAGGGGACGTGGGGTGTGGACCTGCCAGCGCTCCTGTTCCTCCCGCCACCGAGTTCCAGAGGAAGAGCTGTGCTCACATGGGGTCCCGTCACTGATAACTGCTCGGGGCCCCCTGCCCTCATCCAGCGGGGACCCAGAGCTCCCACACCCCCTGGACTCCTAGAATCGCATCGTGGGGGTCTTACTACTGCCCGCTGGAGGTGAGAGCAAGGGGAAAGGAGTCCACTAGGGGTCAGGGGACAGAGGCCAGGGTGGGGGGCAGACAGGCTGCCTCTGCACACAGAGCCCCTTCCCCCCAACCAGGAGACAGCAGTACCCACGGGTGCCCAGGGACTGTCAGGAGCCACGTGGGAAGTGTCCCTCGCTGGCTGCCCGGGGAGAGAAGGAGGGCAGCGTGCCTCCTTACCCTTCATCTCTAAAGCTGCTCCAGAAGCAGAAAGTCCATTTCAGAGACAAGGCCGACCCTGTAAAGCCAGGCTGCGTATGACCTCTTAAGGGAATTACGCTCCACTGCAGAAGAACCACCTTACTTCTGCTCAGTTCCTCTTGCACGGTACGCTCCGTGCGCACGGACGCAGAACATCCCTCTGCAGTCTCGGAGGGGATGGATGCTCGCTGCGGAGAACGGCAAGGCTTACGGGGTGAACTTGTCTTTTTCTGTGTCAAGGGCAGCATATCACCTGCATATCCCACACCAGGGCTGGGAGATAGATTGCTCCTCATTTAAATTGTGGAGCAACAGAAAACCCACCAGGGAGGGAGTCCAGCTGTCTCTGTGCAGAACGTGACCCTGAACCGTCCTGCATGGTTGACTGTTTACAAAGCAGGCTCGACTCTCTAAAGCCTGTATAGGTTTTATGACATTGACATTTTGGAGCTGCTGACCGTCCTGGTGCAATTACTTCCTAAGATTCCCATGGTCATTCTCATAAATACTGGAGTTCTCTCGGAGAGCCAGAGAGGGTGAAAAATCCAAGCTAGAATCAAGCAGCCGGGTAGTGAAATAGCCTGGGATGTTGCCAATTTTGAGATAAAGAAAAATATAACAAAAAAAACTTAAAGAGTTCAAAGGCAAAAGATTTTCAGTTCTAATCAAATCAAAATAAAACCATTTATATGCAGGCCAATGAAGATGCACTTGCAACAGCCCAGGTTACTGTACATCTCTCGCTCACACAAGTAAAGCATAGACTCCTTACTCTTTTCATAAGTCCTAACATACTGACCCATGGCTGACCACAAGAGTATTATAAGAGTACAACCTTATATAAACATAAGGGTCAAAAGGAAATAGGAAGCATACAAATAATTACAGGAAAACCACGTTAACCCATCAGGTGGCTTGAAAAGCAGGACTTTCTTAAGTAGTAAAATATCTAAATAACAGACTTTATAAAAATAAAACTTTTTTAACTTTAAAATAGAAAAGTCTTATTAACATGCTGAGAACAAGGAAGAGCTCCATGTTGAGGTCCTACTTTTGCCAACAGATAAGAATGATTTTAAACTGACAAATCAAGATGGAGCAAAGACTTAGAAATTCCCCTCGTCCGCCCCACTGTTTCTATACTAACCATCGCTGGCTGAGTGGGAAGTGAGTTCCCCAACAACCACAGGTGTTGCCACCGTCAAAACTATAAACGTAAACTGCCGGCTCTCTGAAACATGGCTTCTGCTTCTACAAGCTAAGTGTTGATAAAAGATATACAGCTTCTGGGCCAGCCCTGGTGGCCTAGTGGTTAAGATCAGTGCATTCTGCTTCGGCGGCCCGGGTTTGGTTGCTGGGCGCAGACCTACACTACTCATCTGTCAGTGGCCATGCTGTGGTGGCAGCTCACATACGAAAAGAGGAAGATTGGCAGTGGATGTTGGCTCAGGGCAAATCTTCCTCAGCAAAAAAAAAAAAAAAAAAAGGCTTCTCATAGCACATGGGTGGGATGATTTTAATAATATAAAATGAAGTGAAACTTTGCAGAACTGTAATGGCTTACATGATTTTTTTTTTTGTCTCTGCATTAAAAAGTCAGAAGCATAACCCCCGGTTATGTGTCTGGTCAGGACTTGGTGGAGAACTCTCTGGAATGGACCGAGAAGAGCTATCTTCAGCACTGGCTTCTGCATGGGTCCAGACTTGACAAATCCAGAGACAGCAGACATCTTATGGCCAAGATGGACAGCACTTCATGAAGGCAAGGTTGTTTATTTCCTGTTTATTTTGTTTACTGTGAGAAGTGGGGCTTTTCAGAGAAAAATCAATTTGTTTTTAACGAAAATGCACTGATTGGCCAGTGAGTCTAGCATTTTGTTTATTCTCTCTATATCTGGAAATATCCCACCATTTTGACTTCACAGAAGTGGAATGCTCTCACTATGAAACAGCTTACCTGAGGACAACTAAGCGCTCAGAACAACTCCCACCACCAGATGAACCGAAAAAAATTAATGGGTCTCTTGCCTCTTTATAAATAAGGATCACCATCTCTCTTTATAAGTAGAATTCCCTCCATCAATTGACTTGGAAGAATAAAGTTTTCAGATGGAAGGGAGCTCGCCGGGAAATCAATCCATTCATTTCAGATGCAGAAATGGATCCCAAAGATGAGAGGAAATGACTTGAAGTCACCAATAGGACCAGGTAGGGTTGGAACCCAGACTCCCGAACCCCAAAATGCTCCACCTAGGGCTCCTTCTATCAGAAAGGATGTGCCATGGACCCTTCATCTCTGTCCTGAATATGTGGCCGCCACACACACAGAGGTACCATAATTTGATAAGAAGAGTTTATAATTTAGCAATCAGGAAACAGAAAGCTCCTAAAACAGCGAGTCCGAAAGATTCCCCTTAAGAGAGCGAGGCAGCCTGCAAGCACTTAGACCTGTGGACGCTGCGGCGGGCGGGGGGGGCGGTGCCTGGATTAAAATCCTGACGCCAGTATTAGGAGCTGTGTGACGCCAGCGAGTACCTTATTTTCTCTTCTGCAAAGCAGAGATGAATGTTTCAACAGGGAAGTTGAACAGTGTGAGATGATGTGGAGGAAAGCAAGCATTTGAAGAATCTTGGCTATTACTGTCCTACAGCTCTCTCTTCTCTCTTAAAAGGTCATGGCTCAAAAATTCCCTCTTGACCATCAGACTCCAAGGTAGGGGTGAGGCTCAGGGGATGGCCCGCGTCTGAAGCTGCAGGGGAGCTTCCTGAAATGCAGGGTACTGGGCCCCGGCCGGCTAAACCAGGTCCTCTGGGCTCAGCTGCATGAACTTTCGCCAGGTGCCTCACACCTCATGTTTTTATACAGACAAAAGTGTAAAACCACAGATGCAGGCTATTGCAAGGGTCCACACAGAGACAAGTGAGACATAGCCGTGCGACAGGTTGGAAATGCGACTTAAGAAATTCTGGACTTGAAATTCAAACTTGACTCAAGTACGTGCAGAGACACAAAGACCCCTCTGCATATCACATTCAGCACTTAGTGAGAAAGCCCAGGCAGGAAGAAACAATAATTCTGACGTCGAGCGGCATCAAATAGAGAAGATTGTGAAACGTGTCAAACAAGAAGATGCCACGAGAAGCCGGGTTAGCCAGACCTTTCCCGAGCCATGGACCTAGGCCATGTCTGCGTGAGGGTTCTGTGAACATTTATAAGTATTTGTTTCTGTGGTTTAGTAAACTGTGTGTAGTTGTGTTCTGTTTTCCGGCTTCACCCTTTTTTGAGTAACATTTATATTGTCTTTTAAAGTTATTACAAAACCCAGGTTGCAATGGGCACAAGAAACGATAACTGTCTTCCACACAGAATGGGAGGGAAGCAGAGTTTCTCCCAGAACAGGGCTGGTTCCTCCTGCCCTTCACACATTGGTTTTCACCCTACAGTTTGCTGACCTCCCAGGGAGAGGAAGAAACGTCTGTGAGAATCCTATGCTTCAGAGGGTTTTGGTGACAGCAATGCTACTGTGATTATTAAAAATACATTATCTTTGCATTGGCTTGTTACAAGAGGACTGTCTTCAAAGAAAATTTAGAGAAAAAATTTCACTGAAAATGTTGCTAAGTACAAAATCATTTTTGGAGGAGATGAACCCCGGTGTCACCGTGAAACTGGCATATTTACAATCAGGCCACTAGGAAACAGACGCATGTTATGAGAGGGAACAGGCCTGTAAATTTGAGGCAACTCATTAGGCATAAAAACACCAGTTCTGTGGTATTGAATGCTACTACATTTCACGATTTAACATTCTCTACGTTTTTTCTTTTTCTGCGATGTGGAAGGTCACATGATAATCTCCTTTCTAGATTAAGAAGGGGCCTTTTAAAAAGTCCACTTGTATGATGATGCAAATAACTCAAATACTGTTTTAAGAAGGAAAAAATAGACAAATAATTTGAGGACGATTTCTCTGATGTCCCAGCTAGAAAGATTGGGGAATGCATAATTATAAGGTATTCCTAATTGTAACCTTTAGGATGAAGGCACTTTATCAACTTGCAGCATTTAAAGTGTTTAAAAGAGTTGTTTTTCTATTGACTCACCACCAGTGGTTCTGGATTTTTCTCTCATCACCACAGTGGTCCTGCCCCTTGGCTCTGATGACCAAGGACATCCTCACTTAGCCGGTTGCCAAACCCCTGGGCCAGAGGCGGGCCCACCCAGAACGAAGCATCTAGAAGAGCTGGAGGTGAAAGGGCCCAAGGTCCTCAGGAAAGTGGGAGTGGACCATGGCAATCAGGTGCCCACTGTGCCTGGCCTGAGATGGGCCTCAAATCCCCCACTCCAACACACCTTGGTTAATGTGCCTGTGGGTGCCCACAGGTCTGAAAACACCTGAGGTTTCACCAAGTCCACGTATGTCACTGCGCGCAACTTAACCGAAGCAGGAAGATCTGATGTGGTCACTGAACATACGTGATGGTTTCCAGTCTATTCCTGACGTCCCCTTGTCCCCATCCTTACTCCTCCCCCACAGTAAACATGGCTGAAAGTGCATCTCCTACAATCCAGGCCTTTCCCGTGTCTCCTGGACTGGGAGCCTCAGGAGAGTGGCTGCGGGGCCCCAGGGTGGGGGGAGTGGCTAGACCAGCTATCTTTCCTACGAGACAGGCAGCCCCTTCTGGAGGGTTTGGTGTCAGGAAAGAGAGAAGCACCTGGAATAGGGGTTCCCTGGGCCCGGGAAGAGGCTGGGCACTCCAGAGCATTCTAAACCCTGAGGTGTCTTACAAAATGAAGTTAAGATGAGTTGATAAGCTCTAGTGAGCAGCTCTGCCCCCACATTCCCACCCCTTGCTCCTGAGTAATATTCCCACTGAGGGGGCCAGCACAGGTCCAGGGCGGCAGGCACTTTCCATCCCCCGTGAGACAACACCCCCAGCTCCCTCTCCACCGGGCCGGGCGCCCTCTTGGCTCCCTGTCCTGGGCAATGACGGCGCCTAGGATCAGCGAGCATCGGATGGATGTTGTATCTGGTGTGGGGAGAAGGAGACATTAGACCCTTCAAATGGCTAAAGCCACAAATCCCACAGCAATGAAAACATCCTCACGTGCGTTCATCCTGCCTCGATTCTCTATCTGACAATTCGCTCAAATATAGCCATTCTACTTTTGACATTATTTACTTTTCTCACTACAAAAACCTGCCCTCGGGGACAACTACCAGGAATGAGGATGGAGGAGCCTTAGCCTTTCCCGTGTGCCCAGCCGGATGTGCCCTCTGGCCTCTGACCCCCAGCCTTCCCCACCTTCTGCCCCAGCCCAAAACCCATGGAGAAGCGTGGATCCACCTTGCCCCCCGAGGAGGGAGCTGATGTCCCCTCTCAGGAGTTTTTAGTCCCCAGGGTGGGATTCAGTATTCCCCACAAACCCAGGAAGAGACAGAAGCAGAACCTCAGGCCATGGAGAGGCGGGCTTCCGGTTGGTGGCGCAGTCGCGTGTGTCACTGTAAAGGTCTCCTCTACATAACCTTTCAGTTTGAATTACGTAGAAGTGGGCTTTAGATGCGTACTCGTTCAGATTTTAAAAGCTCCTAGAAACGATCCCTTGAATCTCAGCTGAGCAGGTGCAGCCAGGAGCAGGAGGGCACAGACAACAGGACACAGGAGAATGCGAGTTCACTGCCCATCTTAACTACTGCGCCATCATGGTTATTCAGATCTGTTAGCCTGGCTTCTAAGGGCACGATCTTTTTGAAATGAAGCTTTTTTATTTGAACAGGGACATGTCCAATAAACCCAAACTTCTAGGGAGAGTGGAAGATTTTTAAATTACCATCTAATAATCCTTTGCAGAGTTTATTCACAGCAGCCTGGCATGAGGGACCTCACTGATCAGGTGTCGACGACCGTGCAGCAATCTTTCAAGCACAAATTACATTTCACAACTTCAATGTATCATGAATCTGTGAGACTTATTCTTTTATCATGAGTTTTATAGTATGCAATTAATTTTTTTTTCTTAAAGATTGGCACCTGAGCTAACAACTGTTGCCGATCTTTTTTTTTTTATGCTTTTTTCTTCTCAAGTCCCCCCAGCACATAGTTGTGTATTTTTAGTTGTAGGTCCCTCTAGTTGTGGCATGTGGGACGCCACCTCAACATGGCCTGACGAGTGGTGCCATGTCCGTGTCCAGGATCTCAACCAGCGAAACCCTGGGCCACAGGAAGCTGAGTGTGCAAACGTAACCACTTGGCCACAGGGCCGGCCCCAGCAATTAATTTTTACCAAATTCAAATCATAACATAAACACATACAAAATTTAATAGGCACTTATTTTCTCTATGGAAAAAAGAGCCAAAAAATAAACAGAGAGTAATAAAATTTCCGTTATTAAAAATGTAAGATGTGAGGCTGGCCCGGTAGCGTAGTGGTTAGGTTTGTGTGCACCGCTTCAGTGGTGTGGGATTTGCAGGTTTGGATCTTGGGCATGGCCCTAGACACTGCTCATCAGCCATGCTGTGGCAGCATCCCACATACAAAATACAGGAAGATTGGCACAGATGTTAGCTCACAGACAATCTTCCTCAAGCAAAAAGAGAAAGATTGGCAACAGATGTTAGCTCAGGGCCAATCTTCCTCACACACACACACAAATTAGAGGTGATTTGCATCTTAACTGAAAAAGCCAGACTACTTTGAAAGAATCAAGGTTCTTATGTAATGAATGCCATTATGCATTCAATTTACAGAGTAGGAAAAGAACCTCTTCAATACTAAAAACTACAAAATACAGCAGTGTAATTATAAGCTGGTTTTAATACAAATACTTTTTGCAATTTGATGTAGATAACAGTTTGAAGGAAAAATACCTTTATTTTCTATTTTTCTTCTCCTTGCTTTCTCCGGCTTTAAATTCACTCAACTTATCTTAATCTGACTGTTGACTTGATAAGAAAATTCACTTGGGAAAAACAGAATTAAAGCATGCACACATATATTGAACTTGGAAAAATAATATAATTATTTCAACATCCATTCTAAGGAAGACAAAACAATTTGATAAATTTTACTCTAAATCTGCATGTTTTTCAAAGCATCATATTACGCATAGTAATTAGTTCCTGGAAACTACCAAATTGCTATTTGTGAGCTAAACGTGTAGGAACTGTGTTTGTTTAGAAAGCATGAGGACTTTGTCCGTGGGCCTGATGCCCAGCATCAGCAACCAGGGTCTACACACCTGCGTCCTGGCAGGACCATCACATCATTAACTGAAACCTGCAAAAATGACCCCCCCCACTTTTCCTCTCATATACCTTAGTAACTAGACATTTTGCAACCCCGAGAAATGTTTGCATGTGACAATCTGTCATAAAAAACCCAAGCTAAGCCCATCAAATTCCTTTGAGATTCTTATTAAAAGTCAAAAGAGACACCAAATATCACAATATTCCCAGCTTCCCGCTCTGGGCGGCCAGGATGTTCGTCCAGGCTCATTTCTGTCCAGGAAGCACCGTGCAAAACGAAGAACGAATCTGTCCAAGAAGAAACGTGCAAATGTGCTGGTTCTCATGTTTCCCTACAGCGTTTTAATAATGTACTGCAGGTCCTGCTTAATGGTGACATAGCTCACAGAGAAACGCAGTCAATACATTTGTTTTATTTATAATTTCATAAGCTCACCCAGTGGTGACAGAGACACCCCAATTACAGGCCAATAACAATTTACATCTTGAAGTTTATTTTACGGCCAGGATATACTATCCAGTTATGCCATGAAATACTGTTAATAAATGATAAATATCTGGGTATCCCATGGACACCACACAGCCCTCCAGTATGCAAATGACATACTGTGTCACTCAGTGCACCCCAATGTGCTCATTTTCAGATGTGATTGTGAGTATACCTGTCACTCTTTTCCACCTTATTGTACAGTAGTTACCACTGGAAGTTTCAATGCAATGAAGGCACTACGCTGCCATGCCAAGCTTTCAGTAAATAAATTCTTCGAAGTGCTGGGAACCCGGAAATCGTTCCAACAGGATTCGCTTCCCACTGAGTGGATCGTGAATGATCCATTTGAAACGGGATATTGGTCCAGAAACTCAGACGCATTTGGCAGAACTGAGGGTTTGCAGGAACAATAGTGACTAAAGATTCAATCTGGGGATATTTTAAGACCCTGGGAGGGGGTGGCCCGTCACAGTGTCTTAGAAACACAGCAGAGCTCTACTATGGCAACTGATGTGCGACAACCTGTGGGCTCCCCCGCTGTCTCTGCCCCTCTGAATGCCCTGTGCACGCACGTGGATGAATGTCTATAAGAGGTGGGGCTCTGGGAGCTTCGGTTCCAAAAGAAGACCATCACAAACACATTTTTCTTTCCACCCAGAATGTGCCAAAGTAGGTAAAAGTAGATACAGACCTGGCTGCAAGGGGATGAGAAATTGAGAGCATCCCCACCGGGATGGAATTTCATTCTCACACATCCAGCAACTGTCGCTTCTTACTTAGGACTTTTCTCCTTTGGAGAATGAGGAATTGAGACTTGCTCATGTATCTGGATTGACCAGTTCCAGTTCTCCACTACGTCTAGCTGTCAATCTAAGTACAGAACCTAACTCTGAAATTTATTTATAAATGTGTGCAATTGCCCAGGTTGACTTTTTAACATTAAAGAGAAAAACTCGAACATGGTACCAAAATATTTATTAATAAGGCCTATGAACTACTCCACAGAATTACCAAGGTTTATTCCAAAGTAATGACAGATTTGAAGAAAATCAGTACACATGAAGTCAAATTTTCTCGTTATCACTGTGAATAATAATCCATCTTTTCCCACCATATGTGGGCTGCACTGTGAGGGCCTCCCAGCCCAGGACTACATTTCCCAGCCTTCCTTGAGGCCAGGTGTGGTCATGTGACTAGTTCTGACCAATGGAAAGAGAGTGGGTGGTGTGCCTGTAAGCAGCAGCTGCCTCCTTCTTCAGTCTTTCCGCCTCTATGGGGATGCAGAGCCCTTCCAGGCCCGGGGAGGGGGCGGGGGAGGGTGGGGAGCTATAAGATGAAGGAGCCTGGAGCCCCCACTCACCATGCAGAAGAAAACTGGCCGCTGACCTGACATTAGACTGAGACTTGAGCAAGAAATGAATTTTCCTTTTATTAACTCATTGCAATATCATATATGGCATTGCTCTATAATGCCAACAAAGCTCAGAGCCTCTGGGGACCTCTGCAGGCCCGAGAAATGATGGGTTAGTCTGGCATCTTCTAAGCTCACAACTGCGTGGGGCAGCGGGAAGCGACTAAAGAATAAGTAACAAACTAGAGTTTGTATCTGCTTCTGCAGGAGAACAGTGTCATCAAAATCCATTCTAATTATCAGCGTCGCAATCATGAGACAGTAGGCAACCACTTCACTACTTCTCTTCCCGTCCCTCCTCCACAGAATGGGGCGATCCCACCTTAATTGGTTGCTGTGGGAAATAGACGAACTAACAGATGTAAACACTCGTCACAGCACCTGGCACATGTAGGCCCTCAAAATAGTACTCGTCATAATAAACATTGTTATTATTGTCCCCGAATATCTGATATATAATGATATGGTGATATAACATCTTCCTTGAAAAAGTTTGTGCTTCTGTAATAAAAGATCAAGAAAGCAAATCATCGTAAAATAAACATAATATAAAAACAAATTTGGAAGAATAAGATGGAGGGTCTGGATCTCAGAAAAAAACTGAATCTTGAGATGCTAAAACTAGAGGTTTGGGGCACCTGCCGGGTGGCCTAGTGATTAAGTTTGGCACACTCTGCTTCTGTGGCCTGGGTTCACCGGTTCAAATCCTGGGCACGGACCAATACCACTTGTCAGTCATGCTGTGGCAGCATCCCACATATAGAGTGGAGGAGGATTAGCATGGATGTTAGCTCAGGGCTAATCTTCCTCAACAAAAAAAAGCAAAAAAGGGGCAGGCCCAGTGGCGCAGTGGTTAAGTTTGCATGCTCTGCTTCGGCTGCCTAGGGTTAGCCAGTTCTGATCCTGGGTGTGGACCTATGTACTGCTCATCAAGCCATGCTCTGGCAGGCGTCCCACATATAAAGTAGAGGAAGATGGGCACAGATGTTAGCTCAGGGCCAGTCTTCCTCAGCAAAAAAAGAAGAAGATTGGTGGTGGTTGTTAGCTTAGGGCTAATCTTCCTCAAAAAAAAATTAGAGGTTTGGTGTTACTGGAATTTTCAATAGTCTGACTTTCTCCTGGTTCTTATGGTGGTGACAGTGTCATATAGGGCAGGATTTCATGAAACTTGTCTCCCTGCAGTGTCGGGAAGACCCCACTCCCTGCCCTTGTGGGGTTCCTGAGGAGGTGAGAGGGAAAACCTGCCTGCTGCGCCCCTCCTCACTCTGGATGGTCAGAGAACTTTAGTGCCATGAACTACATTTGGACTTCAAAAGAAACAGGAGGTACCTTAATTTTGCTCCCCAATTTAAAACCTTCAGTCGAGATCTGAAGCGACCCACGTGCCCCCATTAAGAAGGCAGGAACTCAGCCTCGCCCCAGTTTGGGGGTGAGGTTTGAAAAGAGGGACAGATACCTCCAAAAAGTTTGCTCCACATTCAGAGGGGGAGCACAGAATCAAATCCTCTCATGGAAATAGCATGCATGTGTGTGTATGCACATGTGCATATGTGTGCAGGTATGTATGCATGTGGCAGCACGTGCACACAGGTGAGGGTATGCACACACGCATGCGCATATGTGTGATGGTGTGTACACACGTGTGCACGCGTGCGCGCTCATGTGTGTATCTCATGTGTGTGCATGCATGTGTACCACCTTCCCTGACACCACTCAGGGCACTGAGACCAGACCAGACGGCATTTTCACTTTGTGGAGAACACCCAGTCTTTGGATCAAACGCATCTAAGCTAAATTTCATCGCCTCCACTACTTACCAGCGTGGAACCTTGAGTAAACCGGTTACCTTCCCTGAACTGACTTTCTTCCTCATCAGGACAGTGAGGACGATGATATTTACAGTACGATGCTTTTGAGGATTAGATAAAAAATCAAAGCTTTAAAGTCAAAGCACCATTTATAAAGACTTGCCCCAAGGTAGTTGCTCAAAACAATGCGTTACTATTCCCAGGCGAGGGAAGAGCGAGTCACTGCAGTCTTGGGTGGTGGAACTGAGTCAGCCAGGCGCTGGTGGATCTGGGGCATCTCCCTCCCAGACCTCCGGGGCTCCGAGGACGCCTCTCCCTGCTGACACAGACGCCCTCACAGCCCTTCTGCAGGGAGGGCCCCGACGTGCGGACCCCCAGCATGTGGCTGGGATGCTGTAGTTCTGGGGAGGTTCTGTCTCCTCTTTCTCGCCCTGGCCAGGCTGGTGGTGCCTGGCCTGTGAGCAGCCTTCCATCTGGGGACTTGTCACTCTGCACGCACATGATTCATATCCTTCCAGAAAGACAATCAAGGGCAGAGTGGGTCCTGAGATCTCAAGTCTCATGACTGTTGACTTTGTTGCTGGGGTGACTGAGGAACACCCCATAGCCTGGGCTTTCCATTGAGGCCCTGACAATGGACACAGGGGTTCCCGGAAGCCCTGGAGAGCCCTGGGAGAGCAGGTGAGGCGCCAGCGCCTTGGTAGAAATGATGCTGCATACCCAGCGCAGGGCTGGGAACCGTGTCCTTGCTCACTGTCAACATGACTGCCGCAGGCCGTCCACAGAGGCCTAGGGGCGACTACTTCCGTTATGCACAAGTCACGGCGAAAGGAATACAGTCGCATTCTCGGCGCTCGTTTCCAAATTGGGAGGAGGAGGAGTGGGTGGTTAAGTGGGTGGAATCTAGGAGGAGGGTGGCCAGGGAGGGGCCGTTACACAGAACAGGAGGAAAACAGCTCTAAGTCTTTGATGAATCACAACCAAAATTAGCAACGTACCTCCCAAGGACGCTGAGTTGTCGCCACTCTTTCAAAAGTTAAGTGCCTTAAAAGAGAGCGCAGGCTTTCTGGAAACAGATGGGCAGATTGAAAAGAAAACACAGGCCACGAGGCCAACCGCCTCCTACCACCAGCAAAGGTAAAAGGCAGGAGGGTTTAACAGCCCGTGCGGGAAACAATCAGCTCGACGTCTCAACAAGGAGCTGAGGGCTTTCCAGGCCCCTGCTCGGCCCTCCTTTGCTCATTTTCACACGAAGAAAGCAAAGGAGCGGCCAGGACTAGTCTGCCGAACTCCTCGCCCAAGTGTGTGGTTTTGTGAACACGTGTTCTAAATTATTACCATTACACACTCACACTGGAATTGCAAAGTCGGCCAGCTTGACTCACTGGGCCAATGACCCAGCCTCCACCATCAGAGTCGACTCTGCTCCTACAGGAGGGGCTGTGTCCGGAGACTAGAAATCAGTTGAAATGAGTCATGTTTGATGGAAAAGTTGTATTAACAATGCCATTCTAGCCTTAGGCCTTTTTTTTTCTTTTGTGAATAAGGTTGGCCCTGAGCTAACATCTGTTGCCAATCTTCCTCTTTTTATTTATTTATTTATTTACTTATTTATTTATTTGAGGAAGATTGGCCCTGAGCTCACATTTGCTGCCAATCCTCCTCTTTTTGCTGAGGAAGATTGGCCCTGAGCTAACATCTGTGCCCATCTTCCTCTATTTTATATGTGGGACGCCTGCCACAGCATGGCCTGACAAGCTATGCATAGGTCTGCACCTGGGATCCGAACTGGTGAACCCCAGCCCACCAAAGCAGAGCGCACGAACTTAACCACTATGCCACCAGGCCAGCCCCCAATCTTTCTCTATTTCCTTGAGGAAGATTGTCACTGAGCTAACATTTGTGTCAATCTTCCTCTATTTTATGTGAGATGCCGCCACACCACGGCTTGACGAGCAGCGCTAGGTCTGTGCCCAGGATCTAAACCTGTTAACTCTCTGGTTGCTGAAGCAGAGTGTGTGAACTTAACCACAATGCCACTGGGCCAGCCCCAGGCCTTTTGTTTTATCCTTACTTTTTTTCAAAGTCACGCACGATACGTGCCTAAAGGTACATTAGGAGGCCGGCAGCTTCAATCCTGGCCCTAATGCTGACTTTAATAGAAATGTAGTGGAAAGCAGTGCTGTGTTTCAGAGACACATCACTCGCGTCTCCATCATCTCTTCACTAAAAGCAGAGCATGCGACAGCAGTCTCAGGAAAGACTTTCCTGGAAGGTTTAGGTCCGTACAAATTGTATTTGTTAGAAAATTTTCAAGACATCTCACTCCCTTACTTTGTACACAACATAAACTGAACTCTTGTAATGCGAATGGAATGGAGAGAAACTTGCAATCGAATTGGGGAGACAAGGACTCATATCCCCAAACACAGACATCCAAGGTCATAGGCACACAACCTGGGATGCGTGGACGATGAGAGGAGAGGCCAGGGGAGGGAGGTGCAAGGAGGGAGGGGCGGGGCTGGCTGGATTAGGACATGCTTCCAGGAGGAAGTGGGGTAGTTTGAGGAATCAAAGACTGCAGTGGGGAGAGGACATTCCAGTGGGACAAAGCACCTCAAGACAAAGATGGAGGGGCTGGAGGTGGCATCAACTGGACAACAAAGACAGTGTCTGACTAGAGCGGGCTGCTTCTCTCTCTTTTTTTTTGCTTTTACTTTTTGCACAAAACTTGGAAACAGTGGGAAATAAGATCAGAATAGTAAGTTACTAGTTTCCACATCCATCCCACATCAATGGGCTTGAAGGAGCAAGGACCACCTGGGAATGGATAGGAATGACAGCCATTAGGGTCTAGCGGACAAAACATCAATTTAAGATGACAGATGCTCAGATGTGCCCTCAAATCTCCCTCACATTTGGGAGAGAAAAGATCCTATTTCAGGGCACGGAGCACCCAAGATGGATCGCTTTAATCTTTAATAGATGGAGGCAATGGAAGGAAAGCTAATATCAAGGGCTCAGCAAAGATACTGACCGTGCCCTCTTCTTCCAGAAGCACTGAAGGCATATCTGAATGTCATCGAGACACAGAGCAAAGCAAAAAGCTCCACAGTGGAAAAGTTCTATGCTGTTTTAGTAGAACGTTTTTATTTTATTTTTAATTTTTTTTTGGTGAGGAAGACCAGCCCTTGAGCTAACATCTTCTGCCAATCTTCCCCTTTTTTGCTTGGGGAAGATTGTCCCTGAGCTAACACGCATGCCAATCTTCCTCTATTTTGTATGTAGGATGCCTCCACAGCATGGCTCGATGAGCTGTGTGCAGGTCCACGCCCAGGATCTGAACCCATGAAGCCCAGGCTGCCAAAGTGGAGCACGCAAACTTAACCACTACACCACAGGGCTGGCCCCTCGCAGAATGTTTTTAGACGGGCAGTGGTGGGGCTGCTTCAGTCAAAACGGTAATTGGTGTGTGTTAGGGGTTGAATTGTGTCCCCTCAAAAAATGGATGTTGAAGCCCCAGCCCCCAGTCTCCGAGAATGTGACCTTATTTGGAAATAGGGTCACTGCAAATGTAATTAGTTAAGATGAGGTCACGCTGTAGGAGTGTGGGCCCTAATCCAACACCACCAGTGTCCTTGTAAGAAAGCCACGTGAAGGCAGAGACACACAGAGGACGGCGCCATGTGACGACAGAGGCAGAGATGGGAGTGATACTTCTGGAAGCCAAGGAATGCCTGGGGCCACCAGAAGCTGGAGGAGGCAAGGAAGGCACCTCCTCTGGGGACTGAAGAGAGCACGGCCCTGTCGACACCTTGATTCCAGCCTCCTGGCCTCCAGAGCCGCGGCAGCATGCATTTCTGTTGGTTAAGCCTCCCTGTTTGCACTGGTTTGTTACCACTGCCACAGGAAACTACTCCAGCACGTAGCAAACAGTGTGACTTTCACTGAAACATCACCAGCTCACCAACACCGCACAGCGACCCACTGTGACACCCGCAAATTTGTCTATATGGTACAATTAGTACCACAAAATATAATAACAGCCACCAAACCCAAACCAGCCCACCTGAAAGGTCTCAGGAACCTTTCATACCTTCAAGGGACAGAGCATCTGCAATGGTTCAGAGCATAGAAAATGAGAAAATGATGGGAGACTTACAAAAAAATAATGATGCCACAACCTTGCTGGACAACCAGCCGGGACGCAGCTGTGGACCAAAGTGTGCAGAAATCCTGAGAGGTGGAAGAGAGATGGGATGGGCTGCTCAGGGAAACTGATGTTCCAAATTAGCAGAAAGAGAACTATTTCCCCAAGAATCGGCAAGGTCAAAACTTAGAAACAGCAGGCGTGGGTCATGGGGAACTCAACAGGATAATTGATTAGCAAGTGCATTTGGAAGAACTGGCTGCAGAGAGTGGCAGCTGGGTGCTGCCTCCAATTAAAAGCAGAGAACTGGGGCTGGCCCGGTGGTGCAGCGGTTAAATGCGCACATTCCACTTCGACAGCCTGGGGTTCGCAGGTTTGGATCCCGGGTGCAGACATGGCACCGCTTGGCAAGCCATGCTGTGGCAGGCGTCCCACATATAAAGTAGAGGAAGATGGGCACGGATATTAGCTCAGGGCCAGTCTTCCTCAGCAAAAAGAGGAGGGTTGGCAGCAGATGTTAGCTCAGGGCTAATCTTCCTAACAACAAAAACAAAAAAAGAGCAGACAACTGGTATCCAAGGAAAGAAGGGAGCTGCGGCATGCTGACAGTAACAGCTGGCCCTGACGACCTACTATGCACCAGACCCTGTTCTCAGAGCTTTGCATGCACTAACCAGTTAACACAAGCCTACGAGTTGGGCAGTGTTTGTTAACCTCACTTTATACCAGGGAATTGAAGTAAGTGACTAGTTCCTCATCTAACTAGTAAGTGAGGAGCTGGAATTTGAATCCAGGAGCCAGAGTCAGTGCTTTTGCCCAGTAGACTCCGATGCCTGATACAAATCAGGATGTGAGTTAATGCCTGTCGCTACATCAGACCCCGAGGGAGAGGACAGAGGCACAGAAAGGGAAGGAGAGAGGGGGTGATGGAGAGCAGGCAGGCAGCCCCTCGGGAGGGAACTGCACAAAGCACTTTGCTGTCAATGAAGCCTTTTTATTGGGCAACGTGGGGCGGGGAGGGTCCGTGGGGAGGGTCCCCGCCCACCTGCCACCTGACCTTGCATTCTGCGGGAACACTGACCTTGGACGTGTCCTCCTTACTTAAAGAATAGGCTTGTTGAGAGAACAGACCACACCAGCAGCCTACCCTAATTATATTCATTTATCCAGAAGTATGAACCCTTAACAAAGGATCATTAGCTATCCGAGAACAGAAACAAGATCTGCATGAAATCTTGAGGGGAAATAGTTAGACCTTCTAAGTCAACGTCAAGCTGCAATAGGAATCACATGGGAGGGCACAACAAAGACATTTCAGTCATCCGAGGCCTCAGGGCTGATCACTCATACAGCCTCTGTGAAAGAAGTGCTGAGCGAAAGAACAGAGGAGAAGTGGGACGTGAGTGACACAGAGAAGCTGCAGAATTCGATGGGAGAGCCAAAGACAGTGATGAGGAATTAGAAGAGACTTCTCTGAGCCTTAACAGTTAATTTTCCCAAATAACTGATGCCCTTATTTTAATTCCAACCAAATCCCAATGTGTATTTTTGGACCCTGAAAATGAATTCTAAGTGTTTGGAAGAAAAATACTTTAAAGGTTAGACTGGTGCTAAAAGAGAAAGGAAGATCCATAGAACAGAATGGAGCAGAATAGAAAAGAATAGAAAGTGAAGTGAATCTGAGACTATCTATAAGAAGCGTAGGACAAAAGGAACATTTAAAATTGTGGGTAAATAGACAGCTAGTTACAAAAAGAGATGCTGTCTCACACTATACAAGCATTTGGAATCATTGTGATAAAGTGTTAAAAGAGTGAAATGGTAACATAACTAGCATAAATAGAGGTGACTAGTTCCCTAAATCTCACAGTGATATAAAACTTTCTTATTTAAGTACAAGAACAAAGGCAGAAGTTATGAAGGAAATGATTTATGGATTTGGCTACATTAAAATTTGAAACATACTCATATCGAAACAGTCCATAAAAGAAGGAAAAAAGGCAAACTGGATAAAAAAAAATCGCTTGCAAAAGGCAAACTGCTGACATTCTTCATATGTAAAGAGCTCTTACAAACTATTAAGAAAAAGACAAACAGCTTTATTAAAAATGGCAAAGGATCCAAACAGATGATTAACACAAACAGATAAACAATCAATAAACATATGAACAAATTTCAAACTGACTGATACTTAAAGAACAAAACAATATCATTTTTAATGTATCCAACTGCAAGTAATAAAATGAGAATATGAAGGGTTCTGAGAGTATGGAAAGGTAAAAATCTCAGAAAACACATACAAATGTAAATGGGTAGAAGAGCTCCTGTTTGTGCCACTGACCTGACTTCAGAATTCTCAGAATCCACTTCTGAGAATTTATCCTAAGAATATGAAAGACGTATGGTCAACTCATATATAAGACTGTTCCCCATAGCATTTTTAACAATATGAAAATTGAAATAAATTTAATATTAAAGATGGAAAATTAAATGAAGCCTACCTACTTTATTTGATGTGTGACTACTATTTTTGAGTGTGTGGAATATTTGATGACACAGATAAAATCCTAAAAAGATAGCAGTAAGGGACAAAAGCAGATTATGGGGCAGTGTCTATAGAGTGATTCAATTTTGTAAGAACTGCACATATGTGAATAGGAGGAAAAGACCAGTGAAACCACACCAAAAATTTAACAGCCGTTATTTTGGAGTAGGAGATTTTAGATTATTTTAGTTTTTCTCTTATTTATTCCCCTTATAATGTTTTACAATAAATATGTTATTTTAGAAAACAGAACAAAAATATCTTATAAAAAATTGTGTCAAATATTAAAAACAATTCCATTGCAGGCACATGAATTTTTGAAAGAACTGTCCTAAAATATCACTTTTATATTGCTTTTCTGTTGCAAGAATAGCACTTAGCTCTCGGAGCCCCAAAGTTATTCCTATAAAATATTTATTGAGATACAGACAAATAAAAGCAGCACAAAGATAAAAGGGGAAAAATAATATAATAGAAAAAAATCTAGTCATTGTGTTCGGGATTGAAGTGATAGTTTTAAAATTAACTAGTTCCGGGGCTGGCTCCTGGCCTAGTGGTTAAGTTCGGCGTGCTCCGTTTCAGTGGTCTGGGTTCAGCTCCTGGGTGCAGACCTACACCACTCATTGGCGGCCATGCTGTGGGGGTGACCCATATACAAAATAGAGGAAGATTGGCACAGATGTTAGCTCAGGGTGAATCTCCCTCAAGCAAAAAAAAAAAAAAAAAATTCCCTTAGCCAAAAAGTCCTGGGTCTTGGTTTCCTCACCCGGGAAATGAAGAGGTTGAAATGGGTAATTTCTCACACAATTGTGTACTCTAAAATTCTATGATGCCGTGTCATAATTCCAAAAAGCTTGGGCTCAACAATAAGAAAGCTGCCTGGGGGGTGGGGGTGGGTTGTATCCTGGGTCCTCAGAGAAAAGGCCTGTCCACTGGGACTTTGCTTCCCAAATAATCTTTTTTTTTTTTTTTAATATTTTACTTGTTTCCTTTTTCTCCCCAAAGTCCCCCAAGTACATAGCTGTATATTCTTCGTTGTGGGTCCTTCTAGTTGTGGTATGTGGGACGCTGCCTCAGCGTGGTTTGATGAGCAGTGCCATGTCCACGCCCAGGATTCGAACCAATGAAACAGTGGGCCACCTGCAGCAGAGCGCGCGAACCCAACCACTCAGCCACGGGGCCAGCCCCAACCAAATAATCTTAATTGTAAACCCCTCTTCCACTCTGAAATCTAGAAAAGTGGACAGCCATAGCTGGTTTTATTTTGCCATTGATATGTAGGCACATATTTTTATATGTGAGCAATCTCTAGAAATCTTAATAACCTCAGAAAAAACTGTCTGACTAACTACACTGAGACCCACACCTCTAAGAAGTCTCCTTAGGACGACCTATCCCATTTGTTTTAGAGAACCATCTAATGTAAAACGATCTTGAGGGGGCCATTCTGTACTTACGCAATCTACTATTTGGTGAAGACAGGTAGAAGGATGTAAAAGAAGGAAGGATGGGGGAGCTTATAATATAATTGGAGGGAATTCCTTTCAACTGATTATTACCAAATCAATGAACGGGATCTTATTGGCCGGTCTGATGAGGCAGACAAATCCAAGCCAATCGCAGATCAAGACCTCTAGAAGTGGAATGTCTCTTAGAATTTACTGGAATGGTATTCAACCAATTTTGAAAAGCTTCAGTGAAGATAAGTGTGGAAGTGTGGGCCAGGGTCTGGACATAGAAATCCTTGACTAGTAATTGGTATCTGACCTTATGAAGAGAAAGGCTTTTGGTGGGTTTAAAATATGTGAACTGCACCATGATGCTCCGGAGTTGATGTGCAGGATGGTTTGGAAGATGGAACAACCTCAAGGCTGGGTCCCGGGCCGTGGGAAAGGTAATAAAGTGAGGACCAGATTTGAGGTTGATGGTACACACCATGTGAACTAACTCTGGACCCCGATATGGGAAAGAACAGGTGGAGGATTTCCAACACTGAGGCTCTCACTCTGACCAGGAGAACGGTCACACCACCAACAGACAGAGTGATGTAGGAGGAGGGGAGATTTTGAGAGGAATGTGGTAACTCTCCATGGACATGTTGAGCAGAAGCTCAAGAGAGAGGACTGGGTGACGGCCCCTTGGAGGTGGTAGCAAAGCCGTGGAAGTAGATGAGCTGGGGAAGGGCAAGAAGGCAGAGAGCGCGGAAAACCAGGATCTGAGGACATAGCTATGGAGTTTGCCCACCTTCATGGAGGGAAAGGAAAAATCAGTGAAAAACTAGACAGAGTGAGATCTCAGCGAGAAAGGGGGAGAAACAAGACAGTTTGCAACACGCCAGTAAAGGGAGGGAGTTGGGGAGCAAACGTGGTTCCAGGTAAAGACCACAAGAGAGTCAGGATCACCACGTGTGATTCCAGAGTGCGCAGGTGAGGGAATGATGGAGACCAGCTGGTGCAGGTGGCCGGTCTGAGAGGCTGGCAGTGAAAGGAGGAGGGGCGCACAGAAGACAGATGGAAACAAGCTCCTACATGGGCGACCTGAGTCTCTTTCCAGCCTGGACATGGAACCCAGGTGAGGACCAGCTGGCAATGCAGAAGGGGAACACTGATTGGGAAGTGAGTACTCAGAGCCAGTGTAGACAAGCGGGCTGGAGGTGAAGGGAAATGGGTAAAGAAAGAAGGAAGAATTTCTCTTCCTCTGGAAAAAAAAAAAAGAGGAAATATTGGTGCACAGACAAAGATGCTCAATACATAAGGGAAAGTTAAATTAAAATGTCAGTGACTTTAGAAAGATAATGCAATGATCTTGATGATACGCAGGGGTGTAGCTCTAACAGATAATTTGGGCAAAACCAAAATGTTCACGGAGTTTTCTCTGGATTTAACCAGTAGCATCAAAATGACCCTTTCAAATGATTAAACCTAAAGAGCCAGGAAATACCCAAGTGGGCACGGCCTCTGGCAAGGAGAGAGACAGACCTGCAGAGGCAGCAGCTGGTGGCAACGGTCCGGTGTGCCCAGCTCTGCTCTAGTGCGTCCGCCTGGCTGTGTCCTTGGCTTTCATCCCCAGCTCCTCTTGCTTGATGCGGAGCACTTGTCCTACCTAATAGGTCCACCACACTCACACAGCAGACAGAGCTTTGGTGAGAAGGGTATTTTTCTTCCTCCGCTAAAGTGTTCCACTCTGTTCCCATCTAAGTGGGTTCAGAAGCGGTCCCAGAGACATCTCGAGTCGCACTGGGGCACAGTCTGCTGTCACATGGGCACCTGACTATCAGTACTGTTGCCATTATTTCCCCTCATGGTTCATCTCTCGTGCAGAAAGTAAACAAAATACTTCTCAAGAGGGAGGGAAGAGAAAGCATCGGTGAGGCTGAAGCCCAGCCCAGGAGCTGCCTTTGTTGCAGGCTCTGACTTCCGCTGGAGCCTCACCTCCCCGCTGTGCAGACCATCCCTTCCTCCTCCTCAGCTTGATGCGAAGGGCTCCCTCCAGAAGTCGATGGGGGCAGACAGACCACGTTTTTATTTTCTTGTAGGCATTTATGCGCTTACAGGAACAATTTAGAGAGACTAAAGGATGGATTCTCCACAATGTAGACAGGAAAACAAAGGAATGAAGAGTCAGGCTACAGGCGGAGCGAATGCAATTTCAAAGCCAGTTCTGGATGGAGAAGTTGGAAGCAGATGACCCTTTGAACTTGAAGACCTGTGGTTAAACAACCTGGAGTCTGCCGCTCATGAACTAAATCATGGGTGGTTTGTGTAGGTAAAAGCTCTAAACATTTTGGTTCTAAGTGTCTCTGTTTATACACATTCTTTCCTCTTGCGTCAGGAAAAGGAAGCCTGTTTTCTTTGGGAGAAGGGAAGCAGGGAAGAAGAATCATGTCGGACTCTACTGGACTCTGCAGCAGTCCAGAGGCAAAAAGGGGGTTTCTTTGTCTAAGCACCCAGCATTACTCTTTTCCGTCTCCCTTCTCTCTTCTCTCCATCCTCATCCTTGCTCCCAGCTGACCAAGACTCAGCCCCACAGACTCCACTTCTACCGCTCTCAGATGACAGGATGTCTAGTCTCTCATGGCCCAGGCAGCGGACGGATGGTTGGGGAGCAGGTGTGAGGCCATGGCCAACGTCACCTGCACACCTACGGCATTGTAACTGCCCAGCCGGGATTATACAGTGTCACGGCTCAGTGACCAGTACTTGATGACCCACTCTTGGTGACTTTTGAAGAAGCTGAATTGACACCAATGACTGAACACAGGCAAAGGCTTCTAGAAAGGGGGATTCTGTAAACTACAGGCCAGGAGACTTGAGGGCAGTTGAGAATATGTTAGATAGGAAGTTGGGATCAACGGTGACCAGAGAATTATACTAAAAGTAAGCTGATTTCCTTTTCTTCTTTGATGAGGTTACCAGACGCGTAGATGGGGGAGATAGGGCAAACGGTGTCTCTGGTCTTTGGGAAGACATTTAATAAGGCTTTCTCACAGCCACATTGAATAAAATAATGATTGGTGGGTTGATAGTTGCCTGACTGACTCAACTAAAGCGGAGTAATTAATCAATCCACGTCAACCAGGAAGGAGGTTTCTGAAGGGGCAGCGGGCTTGCAGGAAGACGGAATACCCATCTCTAAAAATAGTGACACGTTGGAATCCTGAATTTAATAACAAAACCAACTAAAATAACAAAAATAAATGTAAGGTCTTACTCTTGTTAAACAAATAATTTGCAGAATGAAGAGCCAGACGAGCGAGGGGTTTTAACCCAACATGAGTTCAACATTGTGATCATAATAAGTATGAATATGATATGAAACAAAGGAGATGACAGCTGAAGTCTTTTCTGCGCAGGTCAGATCATTTCTAATAAGTCACTGCCATTCTTCCTCCCAGGCACAGTCCTTCGACTTCGGCTTGTTTTGGTCTCACAGTCCTCTCCTCCCTATGATTTCCACCCATTGACAAGTCACTCTCTTGTCAAGACCTGGGGCACACGGCATCTCCTCCAGGAGGCCTTTCCTGATCCACTTGTTCAATTAGGTCCCTCTGTGACATGCGCCACGGCAATCCCTACGCCTCCTTTGTCCACTCGTGACACTAAAATTGCTGGTTTAATGTCTGTCTTCCCACGTAGACCATGGGCTCCAAGGGAAGAGACTGTTTCTGTCTCATTCTTGGAGTTTTTCCAAGGCATGTTGTAGAAACTCAACAAAGCCTTGTTCGATGAAGAAATGAATGAGTCACTCCAGTCAGATGTGTATTTTCCTATCTGAACTCATCTAACTTTTCGTCTTGGACACACTGCCTTAGAAATTCAGGGACATCTCTTCCTCTTGATGCAGTTAAGATCCTTTATGGCAGGGAGCATGCCTAATTAATCTTTGAATAAGCTCCTACAAGAGTATCATGCCCACAGGTTAGTTGAATAAATGAATGGGCGAACAAAATGATAATTCCTTTAACATAAAAGTTGCGTACTCATCCCATTTTCAGGACTAAAGCTGCATAATAAAGCTGCATGTAGCCTGTCTAGAGTGAAATGAAATTTCAAATGTGTAGAAACCAGTGAAAAAAACCTCTATTTCACAAAGTGAATAGAAATGGTAAATGGAATACCCGTGCATTTGGAAAACGGTCTTATCAAAATCAGTAGGAAATTAAACTTTAAATTGAAGTCATTTTTATTATATTATTTCTATTGAAATCTGTCTTGCTTTTGCCTAGTAGACATAGGGAGCAATTTATTAAAATACCCTGGGTATCCAGTGCTTCTTAAAAGAAAAAGAGAGCAGAAAATCTCTTGTCCTCACCTCAAAAAGATGGTGATAAATGAAGAAAGAGTTGGAAATAAAAAAGCAAAAACAGATAACTGGTCTACCTTGAGCCTGACTGACTGATGATTCCATTCAGATAATATTTACTGAGCACCCAGAGGCTACACGACATTATAAAGAGACAGTAATAAAAATCAAGCCATATTTCTTTACTTGTAAGCAAGTTATATACGATAGAGATATGGAATGCATAAACTGCTCTTAAATCCATATAAATCACAACATTTTCGTGATGTGAATATGCGCGACTTAACTCTATACAGCACTCCACTGCTCAAAAACACCTCCAAATAAAACATCTTATTTAATCTGAAAGTAAGTTAATCCAGTTACGTGAAAGAGTTATGCCAATGACAAATTGTCTCTAAAAGCTATTGACAGTGTAAAGCTAAGATAATATTGAGGAAGAGCCATGGAAAGGCAGGAAGACTTTTGATATCAAGACTTATTTTAAATCAATAGTAAATAAGACTGTGGGTTTTGGAACAGGTTAGACAAACAAAACAGAAATAGCCCAGTCCTTTTAGACAATTTTGCACTGTGACAGAGTGGCCACGCAAGGCAGTGGAGGAAGGATGGCCAATTCAATAAGTGGGGCTAAGAACATTGGTTATCTTATTTAAAAAGACAGAAAACAAAATTAGTTCCATATCTTACACTACACAAAGAACTCCTTTCAAGTAGTTAAAGGCCAAAATGTTAAGAAATAAACCTTTAAAACTTTCAGATGGAAACAGGTTATCTTTGTGACTTCAGAGTAAGGACAGATATTAACACAGAGCGCACAAACCATAAGGAAAAGAAATAAATTCAGCTACATAAAAATACAAAGAGCCACACACTTTGCCACTTACAATACATATAACTGATGAAGAATTATTATCCAGGATATATTAAAAGCTCCCATAAATCAATTAAAAGACACAGAGAAAAAGAGAGTAGGAAAATTACACGAGTGGGCGATGCAACTAGAAATACAAATGATCAATGGAGTGTGAAAGGTGGCAGCCACACAGGTCACTGGGCCGTGTGAGTTACAGCCACAATGAGACACCATCCCACATGCCTCAGAAGGCAGAAACCTCACTGCTGAGGCCCTGCTGAAGGCAAGGATGAGGAGACCGGGCCTTGCCTCTATTGCTGGTGGAAGCGTGTATTATACAACCAATTTGGAGGGAAATTGGGTAATATTTAGTGAAATTGAAGACCATGTGCTCCACAACCCAGCAATTTCACTCCCGGGCATTACACCTGAGAAAACTCCCTCCCACATGTGCACAAGCAGTGATGGGCAAGATCATCAGAGCAGCATCACTGAAAACAAAAATAGAAGGAATCCACAAGAGCCCATCCCCAGGAGAAGTGATAAAGGAATATTCATATAGTAGATAGCCAATACCACACAGATGCAATGCAAGGAATTAAGCCATAGTGATCAACACGGATATATCTCATCGATATAATACTGAGCAATAATTATTCTAATTATTATTAGAACAATGCAATGTGATTCCATTTATATAATGTGTAAACCACAAAAGACAATATTATATAGTGTTTAGGTTATATACAACAAAAACGTGAGGAAATAAATAGGGATGGTGATATCAAATCCAGGACAACGATAACCTCCGGGTGAGAAAGACAGGAATGAGGTGGGAAAATTGTAAATGGGTGTTCCACCATATTGATAACATTTTTTTTCTTAAGTTGAATTATAGGTACATAGGTGTTTGTTATCGTTTTTTTTAATTTATATATATGTCTGAAATATTTCATAATAAAAATCTGAAGAGGAGTCAAGTCTGCTTATTGAATTGAGGAAGTTTTCTGCAGCACAATGGGCTACCTAGAGTATGGAAATGCAGACAGAAAGATGCTCAGGGGCACCCTGAAACTCATCCAGCTTTCACCCTGAACGAGTTTGTTCAGAGACTAAGAGATCTCAATGTTTGTAAATGTAAACATGCACTGCAATCTACACAGGTGGTTAATGTTAAGTTCCTCCGAAATGATGGGATAAGCTCTTAGTATAAAAGGTACCGGGATATCAAAATGGAACATTCCAGATCCAGAAAGATCTTTCCTTCTGCCAACTCCCTCTCTCTCTGAGAGCTCTCTGTGCAACCGCATTTTGGTTTCTGAGGGACAAAGGAAGCTATGCCGAGATGCACTGTATCCGTTCTTGCCTCATATGGTCCATGGCACTTCCAAAAAAGATAGTGTCCCTTAGTATAATTACTCAGGAACTTAATGAAATCTTAGAGCATGGGGGGGTTGAAGGCACAGCTAAGAGAGGGGCTTGTGCCAGCTTCCAACTCATCAGCCACCAAAAACACTGGGGTTGGTATCCAACGTAGGATCCTCAGTGCTTCATTTGGCTCAGAATGGGATCAGCATTGAGACGGCCACTGTCTGAGTTCCCTTGGGGAGTGGAGGACGCTGGATAAAGAGCTCCAGCATGAGAGGCTGCCAGGAGGGTTTCATCAGTGGGTGTTCCCACTGCCCTACACCTGCTTGGAAGCTTGGAAGGGCACCGTGAAAGACGGCAGGCAAGTTCAAGCTGATCTAAGATGCAAGTTAGCCAGTCACAGCATCACCAAGGACCCTCAGCCTGGTGAAGCCCCAGGTGGGGTGGTCTGGGAGGCGGCTGTGGCCCATGTGGACCACATGAACGCCCTCACCCTACTGCTCAGGACGGAACGTCAGGAATGGTGGAGGAGCCAAAGACCCCTCCCCCACGACACCCGCCAACCTAGCAGTTGGTGCCGCTGTAGGCAGAAACTGGATCACTGCCACGTTTACACGTCGGAAGGGGCGAGGCTGTAGCTAAGAACTTCTCCAACCGTCCCCACGCACCCCTCCTTCTAAAGGTCACTAAGGAAAAGGGGGAGGGACCACAAAACAAGAGGAATCAAATGCCCAAACTGAATGGCAAAAAGACGCAATAATAATCACACAAAGAAAAGCTCTGTTCTTACCAACCCTCCACGAAAACATCCCCAAGGAGGAGACTGTCCAAGCGAAAGTTGTTAACTGCGAGCCCTGCTCTTTTAAAAGACGTGTATACGAATACTTCCCCCGTGCAGACAGCTCTGGCATTGAGATTTGATTTGCACAAACGGTCTAGGAAATAATTACAATCAGTGTTTGGAAGTTTCAGAGTTTACTTAAATGGGAACATCACAGTTCATTAATAGAAAGTAAGAAAAATGTCTTTCTCTCTTTTTAAAACTTTCTCCTAACACGAATTTGCTTCTGTGACCTTTTGGGGGGTTTGGAGTGGGCTTATGGAAAACTTAAAAAAAAAAAGAAAAGAAAAAAGCCAGAGGCAAATAAAGGAATGATCTCTACATTTCTACATTTAATATTGTCCAGTGTGGCCCGTGGCTCCTGACAGCGGTGACTGAAACAGTCTTGAGCTAATTCAACTAGTGCGTTAAACAGTAGACTTGTGTCGGAGAGGATGGGAAGGCCCTTCTGGGCTGGGGCCACCTAAGATGGAGGTGAGACTAGGATGCAGGCTGGCCTGCATGCTTGGTTGGGTGGATCATCCGCAGGTCATGTAATTCGGTGCCTTCATTGCCTCTGCAAGGCCAAGTTAATAAAAGTACTTACATGATGGGGTTGTCATGAAAATCAAATGTAAATGTGGATAGCGGTTAGAGCCTGGTGCATGTGAGGTCCGGGGAATGACCCCAAATCAGACTTTCTCTGAAGGTTCTGGCTGGGTAGAAGCTGCAATCTGCAACCAAGTCATCTGCCTTTGGCTCCTGGTTCCTAAGGCCCAGGGACGTGGTCATTGGACATCTGTTCATTATATCAACGAGGATTCCAGCCCTCTGAGACTTTCCTTTCTTCTAAAACCCTATGGTTTTACAGTAGAGTCCTACTGTCATCTATGCCACGCATGTGACATAAAATCCTACAGCATTCACAATTACTTCAAGACTATTACTCTTGTCTTCTTAATTAGATTATAAGTTCCTTTAAAGGTGACCGTGAGGTCAGCACTTTGCCTAAAAGATGAGATTAAATATGGGGTCCTAGAGTTCTGGCTTGGAATTTAACATTGCTTGTAATGTCTTAATCCGATTAGAAATCAGAATTTATAAGTCTCGAGTAGATATTCCTATTTCAGTTTTAAAATATCACACTTTCTAGCTAAGCACTTAAAATTTGACATGACATTATAGCAAAAAATTAACATATAGACTATAATTCTAACTGTAAAAGGGCTGTGTGGGGGTGGCATTTCAGATAGAAATGCATGCAGGCACACTCATAGCCTCGCCTTTATGCATCCAACTGAGATGTTTCAAAGGTGATATAAAAATAAAAATAGCATCCCAATTTTATTGAAAAGAGCAAACCAAAAGATTGCTTTCTGTGGTAACAAGACCTGAAATGAAAACCTGTGATCAATAGCTGAGATAGAAAGACATCATCCTGCCCAAGACGTGACAACCCAAATAGAAAGCTATTTCCTTGGCATGCTGATGGGAATTTAGCCTAAGGCACGAAATCACCGCTTGTTATCAGATCCTTGGCCCCTGGGTCCCGACTCCTTACTGCAGGTTCAGAACTTTAGGTATCTACAAGAGAGCAAAGCCAGCACAAGGTGACCCCATGGATGGGAGCGAGGTGGACTCCCCACGTTAGATTTTCCAATACATTTTGTTATAGCTACAGCCCGGGGTTGTGGTTCCCTGCAAATCCTGCCCATACGAAAATAAAATGGTGGACACAGTACAAGAATACTTAAATAGACCAGACTTCAGCCATCTGTACTATTTCTTTTGAGACCCACAGAGGTGAGTGCTTGCAGAGAATTAAGCTTGATTCCTTTGAAATACGCCTACCTGCTCATTGTGGGGGAATCGGACTAAAGAGACCCCTCACCTTGCTGGGTTTATTATACAACAGAAGTCAGTGGCACTGGGAATTTAATTCGGCACAAATATATCCTGAACACAACACCCTATTGGAAATCTGGATGTCTAAGCCGGGTTGCAAAGGTCCTTCAAAATGACTGCATAACATGATGGAATAATATGGTCAACAAAAAAGTTATGGCACTTATGCCACAAACAATACGATCAAGAAAGCAAAAAGACAACCCAAAAAATGGGAAAAATGTTTGCAAATAATGTATCTGACAAGGGACTTGGATCCAGAATATATAACAACTCTTATAACTCAACAATAAAAAAATAAATCACCTGATATTTAAAAACGGTGAAATGATCTGGACAGTCTTTTCTCCAAGGAAGACATGGCCAACAAACTCATGAAAAGATGCTGAATACCACTAGTCATTAGGGAAACACAACTCAAAACCACAATGAGACACCACTTCACACCCACTAGGATGGCTGTCGCCAAAAAGCGGAACAGCAACAAGTGTTGGTGAGAAACTGGACCATCTATTAGTGCTGGTGGGAACGTAAAAGGCTGCAGCCACTTTGGAAAACAGTCTGGCGGTTCCTCAAAAGCTTGAACATGGAGTTACCATCTGATCCAGCAATTCCAGTTCTAAGCACATACCCAAGAGATAGGAAAACATATGTCCGCACAAAAACTTGTCCACAAATGTTCATAGCAGCATTAGTCACGAGAGCCAAAAAGTGGAAACAACCTCAATGTCTATCAACGGATCCTTGGATAAATCATATGTGCTATGGCCATACAATGGAGTATTTGACAGCAAAGAGAAACCTTCTACAACATGGGCGAACCTTGAAAACATTATGATAAATGAATGAAGCTAGTTCTGAAACACCACATTTTGGATGGTTCCATTTATATGAAAGGTCCAGAACAGGTCAATCTAGAGACAGAGAGTGGGGGGTAGTTAATGAGGACTGCCGTGGAAGGAGAAAAGGAGGGGTCACAGCTAACAGGCACAGAGTTCTTCTTGGGCTGATGAAAAAGTTCTAGATTGTGGTGTGTTCACAACTCTGTGAACACACGAAAAACCTGGGCTTGCACACTTTAAATGGGTGAATTGTATGGTATGTGAATTAGATCTCATAAAGCTGTTCACAAAAACAAGAAAAAAGTCATGGCATTCAGGGGAATTTAGAACAAAACAGCTATTGAGGTGATTCAGAGAAGAATCTTTCTTTGTGCCTTTTACGACGGTGCAACCTAACGAAGGAGCAGGGTACATTCTTCTCATAAATCTAACTTTAATTCTGAGTCAATTCTCAGGGAAAATTTTTGGAATTTTTCACAAAGACCTCCAGAAGGCACTCTCCACAGGATATTTGCTTGCCAACAATGCAGGAGAATTTAGGATGGGACCCATAACAGATTTCAGAAATGGAGTCCCATGGGGTCTAAGCCATGCTCTCTTAGCCACCGTATGAACGGCTACTGACAGTTTAGAAGTTGGACCACTTTATTTGTACGATGCTAACAGGTATCTCTATGTCCACATAAACTTAATCCAATTTGGTGCTACAAAAAATAAAAAATGCTTGGCTCAAACTTCTCACATCTAATTTAACCGTCTATCGGTACATGGAAGAAAAAAAATCCCCATCCAAGAATTTCCAGTTACAGATTCCAGATTATTTCCATCTGTGAGGGAGAGAAAACGAGGAGTGATTTTTGAGTCTCAGGGAAAATGTAACATTTTGACTCTTGTTTGGACCTAAAAGGCATATTAAAGGAAATGTTTCTGCCAACAACACAGCTCGAGGCAACATTCTAGAAATCGGGAAGAGAGTCTAATGCTCTGTTCCTATGAGCCTTAAAGAACTTTCCGTCCTTCGTTTTCTGGTTCTGTTCTTCTTTGAGGAAAGACCGTCTCAGCTTTGTTAGCCTTTGACCTTGGCCCATCGTGATGTGGAATTATTCTCCAGGGTTTATTCTGTCTCTCCCACAGTTGATACATATTTAGACACCAAATCACGTTTATTTTCAAATCCAAGCAACCAGGAAGCTAAGGACATTGTGTAAAAGTAGAATTTTTATGAAAGAGAAAAATGAGCTAAACATGAATAACAAAATAATTTAAGACTGGGGATTTACTCTGAAGATCAACTTCTGGAATATATAATAGGATGAAGCCAAATTCTACCTGTTCTCTGCGGACAATTGGAAAATTGTCAGGCAGGAGGGCGGGCAGTGGTGTTTTGCTTCCTCTGCTCTAGGACTAACAGGTGGAGATGATAAAGAGGCTGCTATTTAGCCTCTCTCCCAGAGACAAGTTTTTGTTTAGATTGGTGGTTTTCAAACTGGGTTCTCTGGAACCCTGGGGTTCCGTGGCCGGACCTCAGCCTCAGTGGGGGAGAGGCGAGGCCACAGGGAGAGCAAGACCCTCCCATCCTTACACAGCCAGAGTGGCTCTTCTTCAAAATTTGTTTTATATACTGTAGTTCTGCACAAGATGTTTAAAAACAGGATTCCAGCATATGAAACGAACGGAAAAACGTTAACGTAAATAAACTTTCAGGGTTATTACAGAAAGAACTGCTGGGCTGTTCAGCAGTTGGATGAGATGACCCCATCATTTTTCTATGATACAATATTTTTATAGCTACCGTGGTGACCACAATGTTTGATATTTATATTGATGACCTAGGAACACTGAAACATTGTAAAGTATATTCTGATTTATCAAAAGCTTAATTTTATTTAGAAAAGTTTTAGTGTCTAGTGTAGCTCATTAATCTGTAATTATCTGAAAATGGAGAATTCACAAACTAGAATATTCAGGTAATCAGAAAACAGCTTTCTGCACTTATTCCAAGATAAGAGAATTTATTAGCTTTGAACTGCTTATTCCTGTTCTCTTTTATACAGTGCTGGGCCCCGTAACATTTCGGTCAATGACAGACCACATATATCATGGTGGTCCCATAAGATTAGTACCACAGAGCCTAGGTACGTAGCAGGCTGTACCATCTAGGTTTGTGTAAGTACATTCTACAATGTTTACACAATGACAAAATTGCCAAACGATGAATTTCTCTGAATATATTCCTGTCATTAAGTGACGCATGACTATATATTTTTCTAATCATTCTTACACTTTTGTGCTTGTTTTGATTTTTTTCTCCTCTCCTATCTCCTTGTTATACCTCTTGCTATTTATTTCAACACAATATCTTTTACTACCAAGCAGCTTGCTAGAAACAGCAATACTTAATGGTAAATATCACGTAAAAGAAGTACTCTGAAATGGTTATAGAAGAATGCCAGGCATTACTACAATGTGTGACACATCATTTAAAAAGTGTATAAAAAGCGAGTCATTTTTTCACACTCAAGCAGCGTGACAGTATCACGGAAGGTAAATGCAAATGGCTGTTTCTTCCCTGTGAATAAAAGATAATCCAGCCAACACAGACAATGGTGGCAGAGGGAGGGGCAGCAAATTCGTGCGAATGTCCTGAATTCTGAAAGAATTAGCCGTCCACCACATAGAAGCAAAAGTCAAGGACACAGTATAAAGGAAAGAACTCAATCATTAACACACATAAAACCCTGAGCAATTAGGTTACACACTTCATGATGCCAAGCACTTAAAAATGCATTTAGGACAAAGTTTGCGCATACCTTAGGGTAGAAAAACCTGCTCGCTCAGAGTCTTTATCTTGGACGTCATAGTTTTGTACATTGTTTTATATAACAAATTCCTTCTAGTAATTTCCCAAAATATGATCACTACAGTGAAGAGGTGGTGCTGGCAAAAATCTGGCCATAAAAGCACATGAGATGTAATAGTCAAGAAAACAATATTGCAATGTTTTCATAAAATTTGTTCCATAAAATGAATACATGCATTTCCATTTATGATATAGAGTTAAAACTGTGAATACTTTTAAGAAAGGGAAGCTAAGTATAATAAATAAAATACTTTTTCTAGAATTGATACCTATTTCTAACTTGTTTGAATCCTTCTGTCTTTAAATTATTATTTACATCGTCTAGACTTTAGATTGGAGATTATCATGAGAAAGAAAAGTAGACAGAAAAGGAATGAAAGTATCCTTAGACCCACTAAACACACCAAAGAATAAAACAACGGGAGCCAGCTGGTGGCATAGCAGTTAAGTTCACATTCCGATTCAGCAGCCCAGGGTTCGCAGGTTTGGATCCCGGGCATGGACCTACACACTGCTCATCAAGCCATGCTGTGGCAGCATCCCACATACAAAACAGAGGAGGATGGGCACAGATATTAGCTCAGGGCCAATCTTCCTCAGCAAAAAAGAGGAGGATTGATGGCGTAGGCTAAACTTCCGAAAAAATACATACATATATAACAATTGCAAACAAAAAATAACACATTTCATTTTTTTCAATGAAAAAAATCTAATCGTAATTTTCTCAATATACCATTTCAACTGAACTGGAAAATCTGAAGAAGTGTTTCTACTATGTTTTGAAACATACATTTAAAAGTATAACTACATTTTCCAAATACACATCCTATTAAGACATGTCCCTATTCTGCATAGGGAGCCATTGGGCAGAATTCTACCAATATTTCCAAAATGGATATACCACCTATGTCTATTTATCTCAATGAACTGATAATGTGAAGGCATTAGCAGGCCCTTGCCCCCCTCTCAGAGAATCCTAAGGGGCTGTCATTACCTCTGGGAATCCGCTCAGCCTTACTTGTAGTTTTCAGCATAATGTATTCACAAAACACAAGTGAAAAAGGGAAAATGAGGTTTCTTCTGTAATTACAATGGCATCAAAGGCACTGCGGTTTAATGGCATGATCCGTTCTCTGGGGTCTGAAATCCTGGACTCAGGAAGGAGCTGGACCCGCTCACCTCTCAGGTCCCCCTGGGGGAGGACTGAGAAGCATCCTCGCATTCGTTCCTTCGCGGAGTATTACCTGAGCACGTATGTGTCCCAGGCATCTGCTACGAGGGAGCCCAAAACTTAAACACAATGCATGACTCATAAGCAAATCCCCTCACGATAGAAAACTTCTTTAGGAAGGCATTTTCTTGGCCAGTGTGAACAGAACAGGTAATCTGGTCTAGGCTAGTTGTTTTGGGTCTAATATACATCACAGCAGGGAAAGCGCACACACTTTGGGGGCAAAGAGAACTGACTCTGATTTTTGATTCCCCACTTACTCTCAGTGTGACCTCAGTAAGCTATTTGACGTTTTTATATTCAATTTCCTCACCTATGAAAAGGGTATAATTGTACTTACTTTTCAGGGTTCTTGTAAAGAACATATATGTGTGTCAGGATGGTTTTATTTGCATAAGAGAAAACCCAAATCAAACTGGCTTAAACAATGGAAGGAATTGGTTTTTACTAAATGTCCCAAGGGAACATGGACTTCAGGCTTGGGCTGATCAGGGCTCCAATCTCTATAGTTTTCTCGGCTCTGCCCTCCTCTGTATGTTGGTTCCATCTGTAGGCTGGGTTATCTTGTGGTCATAGAAAGCTGCCTGGTCCCATGCCTCCTCATTCCTCCACAGCCAATGAACCAAGGTCCCAAGTTAAATCCTATCTTGACTGTCTCAGGCCATGCTCAACTCTAAGCTAATGTGCCTGCACACATATACATACACACACAAACATACACACACACATATATATATATACATACATACACACAGACATACACACACAGACATATACACATGCATATACTTACAAACAAATACACACATAAACTTACATATTTATGGAGAGCTGCTCATTTTATCTTATTCCCCAGACTGTCAAAGGGAATATTTCATACTTATCTTTGCTGAGCTAGAAAACTTGTGTTATTTAATTTTCAAATGGCTCAACCCCCTTCATCTTAAAAACTAGGAAATGCATGAAGGACTTGTTGACGGGAAAAATAATAGTCGTTTTAATCCTGGTTTTGTCTCTACTTTTTTCCCCCCCAGATGGAGGAGCTCTGGGAGCGTGCCATATCTGTCACTATTTCAGTGACAGATGCGTATTTAGAAACATGAGACTCACTTGAACAGTCATTACGGATAACCACGTCTTTTCAAACGCAAAGGTGAGCTGCCAATGATGACACGCTATTGTCCAGGAGTGAAATTCATAGTCCGTTGGTTGTGAAGAATTTGGGGAAGTAAAATAAGATCTTGTAAGTTGCCATTCTGGAATCTTCCATCACAGACATCGCGAAAATGTTGTAAAAAGATGCTATGATGTCAGCCCTGTGAGAGCCTAACAGATATTTTCCACTGTCTCGTGGATGACAAAAACTTCTCACATTTCCATAATGCTTTAAATAGTTTTCAAAACTCCTCTGGCCCCCACCAGCGGTCAAGGACACCCCCACTGGGTGTGAGGGAAGCCTCAGGCACCGATCTCCCTGGGGGCATACGGGCAGCCAGTCGCTTAAATACAAAACCGTTCTCTGAAAGCCTGGTATCCTTGGCTTTCTCTGCCTGCCCGCCCCATTCTCCACCTTCAGAAGAAACCCTGCCAAGTAGCTAAGCAGGCGACCTCCCCTCAGGGTCCCTCTCCAAGTCCCATTTTGGTTTATTTCTCTCCAATTTCTCTTCGGCATTCCCGCCCCTGGACGCCAGGGCCCTGCCCACCTGTCTCAGGGTGTAGGCTCAGGGCAGCAGAAGGCAACTCTGCCCTCCCCCTAAGAGGAGCTTGGAGGAGATCCGGGGGTCCAGTTAGGATGCTCAGGGCTCACCACCTCCCCAGCATCCTGTGTCCACCAGGTGTGAAAGAAGAAAAGAAACCATGACTCTAGTATTTCTGGCATCTCAGCAGTCTGCTAACAGAGGTTTATCCTCCTTATAACTAGCGCCTTGGTGGACTCCTGAATTCCTAGCTCTTCTTTAGGAGGAAGATTTCACGCACCGCTGGGTTCCCTATGGAAAAGGAGAACACACCCGTAGACACGCTGAATTCACTGCAGGCTCGAGTCCTGGAACTCTCCTCTGTGCCCGGTTATAAACCAGGGTGAGGAGACCCGAAACGAGGAGCTCATCCTGGATCCCTGATCGATGCCTGCCGTCCTCTTCCTCTCAACTGCCTCTAATCCTGCAACTCTAATCTAGGTTAGAAATGACTCTGAAGAGCCCACAGGTGACACCCCCTCTCTGCCACGGTGCCAGGCGATGCTGCTCTCATGCTCAGGGAGTCAGGGTAGCAGGACTCTATAGTTTAGATGTTAATTCCTTCCCATATTTGATGTTTCTTCTGAAGTGGCCACTACCAACTCTTCTTAATGTCAGTCTCCCACCTTCTTTTTAGGCAACTTTCTCTTTGTCTCTTGGTCCACCTGTCCTGCTTCCTTTTGGCTTCTTCCACCCTCCTTTCCCTTCCCTTTGTTTTCCCTCTCTACTCCCACTCCTCATTTCTTTTTAAAAATAAGTAGTTGCTGGGTGTTATCAGGACTCAGAGAAGGCTCAGCCAGACGAAGAGGAGCCATACATTGGTATCACATTTTCAGACCTTTCCTTATATTTCACGCCTTTAGTGGAAAAGCGTGTGTCTGAATTTTCTAAGCTGGAAGGGAAGGTTGACCTAGTAACCAGGAAAAATCCCAGCCCTGAAACATGACTGCCTCTGCCTGGAGCTCTTTGCTTTAAGCGGCATTTGCAATTTTGTACTCATGCTTCTGACGTATTTAGCAAATCCACCGATTTCTAGCACGTCAGGCTGCTGCCAAGCCTGCAGCTGGGGCACAGGACTAGAAATGGTGTTGAGAGAAGTTAGGACTCAATGAGCGAACAGATCGCAGAGTAAGGGACGCATGGAGCTTTTTAAAAACAAACGTGTCCACTGCTTTAACTTGCAAAGCAAATCGCTGTCTGAAGGACTTGCACAGAGCACCTACGATGGGCAGTTCCCCATACGCCTCTCTCACCTACTCCCCCCGCTGTTCACCCCCTTCAGGCACCGCCTTTATGGGGTAGCTGTCTCATCCTCAAAGGCCCGGGGATCACCACAATTCCTCTCTCATTTATGCTGGGGTCCAGGTCCGGGTCAGCTGCAAGATCTGCCAATCCTCTTGGCAAACGGCACCTCCGGGAGCTTTCCGGCTCATCTCCTGCTGCCCTGTGGCCCAGTTCCCACACTCCACCCAGAAGGGGCCCTGGATGAAAGCTTTCAGGGTTTCCATTGCCTTTAGGCTGCAGTACGACGCTCCCAAGGCTCAGAGGCTCTGGATCCTGGGCCCTCGCACCCGTCCCCTCCTCCTGTTCTCTGGGCACACCAGCCTTCCAGCTATTACCACGCAGGACCCAGGCACTCACGCCTTCTCCCTCAGAAATGCTGCAAGCCACGCCCCCTTTTCATCCAGCTCTGTTAATATGACCCCCAGACGTTTTCCTGGACCAGACTATCAAAACTTGTTCTCCGGTGTTCCCCCATGACGCCCACCCGCTCTGTATGGTTTCTCTCCCCAACACTTGTCGCTACTGAAATTGGTACATTTTTCTATGTGATGCTGGCTTTTTTCTCTTCCCCACTAGAAGACAAACTCCAGGAGGACAGGCCCTTCACCCCTGAGAGGGTGCTTGAGAGATGTTTACAGAATGAATGCTGACTGCAGCTCAGTTTCCTGTAACTATAGGGGGCTGGATGCCAGGCAAGATTCCTAGAATCCCACAGAGATGCTCACGGTGGGGTCCAGCACAAACTGTAACACCTCCAGGCCCGTGCTGACCCCCATGGGCCCAGCGACACCCCCATGAGATGTTCATGGTCTGAGCCTGAAGCCCTGCCACTGTTCTCTGACGCCCCCCATCCCACTGGAGACCAGAGGTCAGCCCCTCACCTGGCCCCGACTCTTCCACAAACTGGGATCTTCCTTAAAACCAGACTGACCCACTGGCTGTGTCAGTTCCCTCTTGCTGCTCTGACAGATCACCACGAACTTAGTGGCTTGAAACAACACAGACTTTTCTCTTAGTCGTGGATGTCAGGAGTCCGAAATCAGTGTCACCAGGGTCGGCAGGGTTGGTGCCTTCTGGAGGTTCCCAGGGAGAATCTGGCCCTCGCTTCTTGAGCTTCTAGTGGCCCCTTCCTCATCACCAGTGTCTGCTTCCATCATCACAACATCTGCTGCACTTCTGGAGTCAAGTGTCGCTCTGCCTCCATCTTGTAAGGACACTTGTGATTATATTTAGGGCCCATCCGGATAATACAGGACTATCCACCTCAAGATCATTAATTTAATCAAATCTGTGAAGTGCTTTTTGCCATATACAGTAACATTCACAGGTTCCCAGGATTAGGATGGATCTCCTTCAGGACCATTATTCAGCCTTCCAACCCACCAAAGATACCATTGGCCCAAACCACCGAGGATGCCATTGGCCCAAACCACAGAGGATGCTGTTGGCCCACACCAGTGCACCTGGCTGGAGCTCATCACATGGACACTGCAGCTGGGCCCTTGGAAACTCCAGGGGCTGGATGTGGGGTATCAGTGGGCAGCCCTGAGCCCTGTGGCCCAGACCCCAACTCTTCTTACTTTATCTTTATCTCCCGCCCTTGGAATCCCAGCAGGACACAGTGGCATTGTTCATTAGCACCTTTTTTCAGATCTTCAGTTCTAATAAATGAATGCTCCATCTTGGTCGGCTCACCTGACTGGAAAACAATCCTGCCCGTTCCCCTGGGTGTCGAGCCACCAGCCCGCTGTCAGCTGTAAAGAACACAACGTTCGCACGCTCGCAGGCTGCTTCCCAGGGCGCCATTACTCATCACGCACATCACGTGGGCCAGAGATGGGGAAAGGAAGAGGGAAACGAGTAGGGAGTGGATCCAGATGGAGGGAGGAGAGAGAACAGCGCTTTAAGACTTTTGAAGATATCGGACATGATGCCTTTTTTCTTTTTACCTAAGGAAAGTCCTGGATGCAGGTGAGGATGAGATTTCAGGTCGTGTCGGAATGAACTGCTGACCACCTGGAACTTTAGAGAAACTGTGACTTTCCTGCCCAAAACATGAAGTAATGGCATAAACATCCTCACCCACAAAGGGCTGCCTCTGCTTGAACTAGATCAGGGTAGGGATGTGAAGAAGGGGCGGATGGAGGCTCAAGAATTTGATATCGAGGTAAGATGCTCCATGGTCCCTATGCAAAGGTGCCCAGGGTCCCTGATTGAAGGTGCGCTGCACTTGAGAAGAGGAAGAAAATGAGCATTTGAGAAAGAACTGAGCCGGGAAGGTCCTTGGCCACATGCACAGAGGGAATCCTTGGCCCAACCCTTCTATTCCCGCGAGGGTGTGTGTGACCCACACCCCGATGAGCCAGAAAGCAGTCCTGGGCTTGTAAGCTTTAGAGTGAAATTAGTTATCGCAAAAGATCCATGTTAGGAGTGCAAAACCTTTTCAATTTCATTGGAAATTGCCTTCAGAGAAGTCACAAATCCATCTTCTCAGAATTAAACCTATTCTTCTGTAAGCACCAGCTTTTAAAATAAAAATCCTATTGACTTCCACCGTTTCTCAGTTTTCAGAAGTGGCTTGCCTTAATACATTTTGAAATTTCTGAATTTGCTTTTAAAATGTTGAACGTTTTTCAGCTCCTTAAGAGAGTTTATGGCTTTTAAAGTTTTTAAGTGATAATAATGATCTGTTTTGGTTTTTTCCACAATATTTACTGCAAGATGACGCTACATCAGCTATATCGTATAGGGAGATTAGACAGCATTTCTATGGTACATTTTTGAACTCCAAACAGTACGGTTACAGTCTGTAAGCTGCCCGATGCCAGGACCACCTCAAGCTGATGTGTAAGGTTTTGTAACGGTTTCTCCGTTATTTCACTCACACAGTGCTTTCAATCTCCCCACATTCATCTTAGGTCACAACCACTTTTTCCTACATTTTAACCCCCCAAACATAAGCTCTGTAGATAATTTCCAGGCACAGGGTCAACAGTGAGTTAATACCTAAGAGAGAAGTTTCAAAGAACCTCCAGGGCCTTCCCACACATTGATCCAGAAGACACATACTTCGCAGAGAATGGCCGTGTGACACAGCAGGGCAGCAGTCCTGATGGCTGCCTATGGCTGTCCCTGGACACAAGCCACCCAGAGAAGAGCCTGATGTGCTCCAGGTCAGCCACAAGTTGGCTCAAGAAGGTTCTATACAGGTGCACACATGGCCACAAAGGACTGAGCTAGCACAGAGGAGTCAGGTGCATGCTGCTAACACCATCACGGGGGACAAGCATCCTCCCCAGCAGCTGAGGGAGCACTGAGCTCCCAAGACCTGAGCTCAGCGTGCAGGAGGATATGTGATTCAAGGAACTTTCTAAAGATCCAGAATATTAAAGAAATGGGAGACCGAGCCCACAGCACAGGGAACTCACACTCCTCTCTCTGATGGGATGTGATTTTGAATACAAACCACCCCTCTAGGCTAGGACTCAGGTAGCACGCTCCACCCCATCCTCGGTCACACAGCAACGAACACTTCTCCTCCATAACTCCCATGCATCTTCTCTGTCCAAATCCGAGTGTTCCAGGGCCAGGGTCCCCTAAATTCAAGTCACAGATGAGCTCAGAGCAAAGCAGGAGGCCTGGGCGTGGAGGGAGAGCTGAGTGGATGGGCGTGGGTGAAAGTGGGCCCGAGTGACAAACGGTCAGGGGAAGGGACGACTAGTAGGGCAGAAAGGTGACACCAAGGGAGGGTCCACAGACGGGATGGGCTGCAGTGAAGGATAAGGAGTAACAGTAGATGACGGGCCTCACAGATGGTAAGAGGCGCTATGTGGAGATACCAACATGAAAACACAGGCCTGCTCCGGAACTCCCATGATAATTTGGGCAAATGTCCATCCCCACTATTAAGCAGAAGCTCCATCAGGGTAGAGATAGCGTCTCAAATTTATGGCTCTTCTCCCTCCCTCAGGCACACACCAAAACGACAACAGCCATTCACGTTAACAAATCACTCACATTTTCACATCAATTCCTGGAGTTCTTGTCAGGAGCCTCAACAACACAGGGTGTCAAAGAAAAGAGTGAGATGCGCTGATGAAGATTGTGAGACGATGTCTAAACATTTACGGCCGTTGAAGGGCACGGGAGCCCTGTGCTCACGAGCTCCAGCAGGTCCCATCAGCCTGGAGATTTTTATTCACTTCATTACCCGGGTGGTTTCTACGAAGCCTTGGTTGAGTCTGACAATGAAATGCATGCATTCTCTTTTTGCTAAGGTCTAGAAATAGAAACGTGCTGCTTAACCTCCTGCTGCTCCATGGGGTTCTCTGGGAGGAAGGCAGTTAGCTGTAACTGCCACTCTATTCCCACGGCCCGTCTGCCCCGGTCCTCAACGTGAGTTCAAACCAAGCGAATGCAAGGAGCCAAAGCTGTTCTAAATATAAGCGCTCTTTTCTGCTTTGTGTGTCTGGTTTTCTTTCCTTTATCTTCAAAGTCAACCAAACGGAGTCACTTTGGCAAGTCACAGGACAGGAGCATCTCTTGTGGGCCCTCTGCACGTTCGTGTGTGGCTGTGGGATGTGACACACCGCTGTCTGTCCAGCATTTCACCGGTTGATAGTGCCCAAGCGAGCTGATAGCCATTCGATGCGATGGGGAGGCGCACGGGCGCTGCAGAGCCTACCCATTGCACCAGCTGCTGCAGCCTCCTCGTGGCCTGGCTTCCGCTTTTCCAGCCTCACTCCCGTCTTCCCACGCACAAAGGCTTTCAAGGCACCCTCTCCACTCCCCTTGGGTTTTACTCACACTTCAGAGTAAAGAGCTTTCTTATTTTTTCATCCTTAGAAAGGGGTTGTCCACACTATATTTTGGATGTAAAAATACATTTAGTAGTTAATATTATATCTAACCTTAGTTCTAGAAAGTTGGCAATGATTCTGGGCCAAAAGTGTTAAAATTGGGACCCAAATGAGCAACTTCTTAAGGAGTCACTAGAGCATTTCTACCATAACCATTCCAAAACAGAGTCTTCCAAAATAAAATCTCTCCATCCCTTTGCCTTATAAATTTGGCTGCATGTGGTAACGAGGAAAATCTACAAGCCCATGGGCTTTGGGTGGGATGGTGTGCCCAGGACCTCTAGCTGCAAAGAATGTCACAGCTCATGTTGACAGCAAGACAAGTCAAGGCAGGTCCCACACTTGTGTTCTGGTTAACGTCCATTTGAAAATCCCAAGACTGTGAAAATATGGCACACGTATCATGCCAGGAGAGTGAAGCATACTTTTCTTAGCTTGTCAATCTTACTTAGAACCTTCTTTTCTCTGGCAACAGAAGGAAACACGCCGGCCAATAGCCTTAACACTCACTCTCTGAATCACTTTTTTGAATCTTACTAATTCCACATAGGAGAATAGAACAGTCAAGAGAAAAAACAATTCTTTTCTGTAAGAAACTAGGAAATTTCTACCAGCTCCTTACCCACCGCCTCCCCCAACACTCCCAGCCTCGGCCACTCTGTGTAGGCCTGTGAGCTAAAGGGCTGACACCGGAACAGCGTGAACTCGCGTCTCTGTTTCACAAGACCTGTGATTTCCATGAAGGATGCTTAAAATCACAGCAATGCTGATTAACCCGTCACCCTCGGTAACCCTAACATGGCTACAACCGAGGGAAAGCTAGTTCATGGTGATAACACTAACTTGAAACAGATGTGCTCTCAGAAGGGCGAGGGAGAGGAGGTTGGCAAGACAGGAAAAGCTTTTATTCTCCCATAATGTAGTGCAAAACCCTTTAGAGATAGCATCCAACCAAAGCCAGCTGTGAGTAACACCATAGAACGCCAAGCGCAAACCCTTCCTTGACAAGGCACATTTCACTTTCCAAGCATTTAAAAACTGGAGGATAGCATTAGGATATGGTTCTCCCTGTTTTCTAGCTGAGATAGGAGCTCATAAGGATGCAATGGTCCGGGGAGGCAGACGGCAGGGGAAGAAGGGAATGCGAGGTGGCCAGGAGAGGGGGCAGCCAGCAAGGCCGGGGCATATCTGGTGGCGGGGAGAGGAGGACTCTTCCAGGGGGCTCAGTGCGGGGCACAGGGGGACAGGAACACTGCCTGTGAATCCCAGGGACTTTGGCAAACGGGAGCTCATGGAGAAAGAGCGGCAGCTGTGTATTTGCTGGTTGGAATCAAGTAGGGCTCTCTGCTCAGTGGTGTTCCTGAGATGCCCTTTAACGGATCTCAAGAAATATATGCAAATTACCAATAACAACAGGTGCTGTTCAAGAAAAATGACTCTGACACTTGTTAACGACGGTAAGGAAGACTTTACTCAAGGGACCACTGCAATGGGATTTTGCAGTAGGGCAGAAAGAATGAGCTAACTCCAATACTAAAGGAAAGAGGGGATTTACAGCCAAGGAGCATGTGGGAGGGTGGGGTGCCGGTGGATGGAAATGACTAAGAGGCTTCCTGCTGATGGCATGTCAAGGTCATCAGACATCACCCGGAGGATGGCGGGGATGAGGAATTTGACCAGATGTTGAGAGTGATCACATATGGAGGGTGGGGGTTCTCTCTAAATAGACTCAGCAGGATTCTTGATAAAACTGGGTGCTGTGGGCCTGACAAGGACGACCTGGTCAAGGCCTGGTTGAGCAGGAGGATGGGGAGAGCCTGACTGAAGTCTGCTCAAGGAGAGTCTTTGTCAGTGAACATCTCAGGCGGCTCCAGCCACTGGCGCCTGGTTAGTGATAAACCACAGGAAGGTGGTCACTGCAAATTCACCCTCCACACCCTGGTGTGCAGGTTCCTCGTGTTTAATTACAGCTGCACCATCACGACGTCCCCTTAGCTAACTCAACAGCAGGAAAGGCTTTGGACACCGCTGCAAATCAGGTAAGATGAACAATACTTTATACTGAATATATTTGTGTCGGATCCATTTGCTTGATTAAATCACACTGTAGCTTCACAGACTATCTGTTGAAAATTCTTATTTATTTGAGTTTAATTTAATAGCTTGACCCACGAAAATACATCAGCAAACACAGAATGCTGGGGGAAAAAAGACAACAAAACGTAAACCAGCACAATCAGAAATAAAAGCAGAGCATTCTAGAGAATGCTTCTAGTGCTAGACTAGCTTTATTTATTTGACAAGCACAGAACTTTGGAGCAAAAGATAAACAGCATTTTGGGCTAAACGACTGCCAATCCTACTTCAGGCAAAAAGAACTGATCCTTCGTTTCTCCACATTTCAAAGGAGCACTTTCCGTGGGAGCACCCCGAACGTACTGAATCATCCACACAATGTTAGTTAACAGGATTCTCTTCATCTTTCTGCCCCCGCCCCACAGTCTCTCTCCCCACCTCTCTCCCTGCCTCAGAGAGTTCAGGCATCTCCTAACCACTTACTAAGTTGCCATATCTAAGAAATCATTCACCCAGCATGCAAGAAACACGGTGAAATCCTGCGTAATCAGTAAGCCAGATGATGTGGACAGATAAGCCATTTTTTACTTAGTGTCCTTTCATTTCATTCCTCTGCTTCTGAATGCATGAAAAATATACTGAAATACTCTTTGCTGCATTGGGGGTGTATAGGCACCTGGGTTTCTTGAAAGAATGGGTAAAGGAGGTGAAGAAAGAAAAAGAGGTGGAATCTCAATATTTTGGGTTGCCTTTTCACGTATTTTTGAATGAGCAACAATACTTTGGGGAGTTTTCTTGGATGTAAGGAGAGAAAGCGTGTCATGAAACTCAAAGATAAGGCATATCACAGAAACAGTGACCACAAATAAGGAATTACATTTAGTGTCTTTAAAAGAGAATGAAGCATAAATAAGCAAAATAAAAAGCAAATTAAGTATTCACTAATACGGACAATTTATCGTGGTGTTCTCTGATTTTTTTGTTGTTGTTGTCCAAAAGCCAAATAAAATCAGGATTAACGTGGAATTTCTTGGGACACATTTATGGAAAGTACCTGAAAACTGTTTTAATTAGAAATGGTTTTCCTGGAAACCATCCAAGACCTAGAAGAAGAGCTTACCTATCAAGCATCAAGAATAAGCCCTAACGTTTAACTTTCCAGGAAGCTTGCTTTTGTTCCAATGACGGGAGCCAACATTGCTCACAATATTTACTGAGAGTCTCTTAACTTTTACTTTATCAGGACACCACGTTTCCCTTAAAAAGGGGTAAACAATTAAAATATATACATATGTGCACACAGATAACGCGTGGTTATCTGCCACCATGGGAAATCGAAATGAATTGACAATTGATATAATTAGACCATTTAAGTCCAGTGATGCCAAGAAGTTCCAAAGACTTGCATCCCACCCAGCAGGCTTCTGTTTACGTGTTTGCCTCTCTCAATAGATGTTAACTTTACTGAGTTCACTGATCATATAAAGATCACATCCTTATTCCAGCTGCTTAGCACAATGCACGTAACACGTGTTCAAAATTTTTCAATTATGTAAACAATCGAGCAAATAAATGAAATTTTTCTTCCACTCCATAGTTTACCGTTAACAATATCCCAGTTCAAGGGCTTGTAGCTGTCCTTCTCACTAACCCCCATGGTCTTTCTGTAGCGATGTCAAGACAGATGAAAGGTCCCAAATGATAGGCAAAGGGAACCAGCCCCAAACAAAATAACCATTCCCTAAATGACCTGACTTTTTGAGTATTGACATCTTTAGCAAATTGGTTGATAAATCTTACTCTGAGTAGATAATATCATTTCTCATTCATTTAAAACCTATATTGCCTCCCAAACCCCTCCTAGCCACCCACTCTCAACCTCCCACAGCCCCAAGTCGGACTTTGGAACTCTCATGTCACATCTGTGGAAGACTCTCCTGGGTACCTGAAGGTTGAGTGGGGCAGGGTTCCTTCTGGAAGCTCTGCTAAGTTGAGATGCTGATGCTAGGGCATTTTCTGGCTGTAGAAGCCGCCTCAGCTCACGATGCCATGGCAAGGGGACCTGCATTCACAGATCAGGGCAGCTGACTCACAGAGGGACACACAAGATAAGGAAGAAGGATATCGCCATCCCGGCCAGATGACAGAAATTTCATCTTAGCAAACCGGGCCAGTGCTATCGAATGGAACAGTCTGGAACACAGCCTGGGAGAATTGATCTTCAGCCTTCTCTTCCCCTAGGCACGCAGGAAGGGCATCCAAACAATTAATTACCAGGCTGAGAGCTGACTGCAATAGCAGAAGGCATAGGTTCTGTGGGCCATAGGGGCAATCTCAGGTTCAGACAGAACCAGTAGACATTGAACAATATGAAAAACATCAGTAAACCCAGGAAACATTTGATCAATATCCACAGCTAACTATTATTGACTCGCAATTGTATCGTCCAGACACCATATGGTAGTTTACCTATGGTAGCTCATAATCGTTATATTAACCCTCTGAGGCACGATCTCTTATCTCCCCATTTTACCGGGGAGAAAAATAAAGATCAGAGAGTTTAAGGAACCGCCCTGCTGTGAAAGGCAGAAGTGAGAATCCAATTTCAGTCCATCCCAGACAAAGCCCAAATTCAGCTGGAACTTTCTAACTTCCAGAAAAGGTTCCCCAAAAATATTTTAGGTTCTGGAGTGCATTACAAAATATCCTACAGAGAGATGTCCTTCTAAAAATCCCACAAGCCCTCCTTCACGCCTCATCTCATACATGGTGGACTCCAATAACCACATGACTGAAATGGCTAAAATTAATAATAGACAGCACATGCTCTTCCAGTGGGAACTTCCTGTAAAAGATTTTAGGAGCAGGAGCATAAGGAAGTCATTCTGCTTCCCTGGGCTCCATTTTCTCATCTATAAAATGGACAGTTGAATGAGGCGATGGTTATACCTTCCAGCTAAGTGCTGTGGTTCTTAGGCAGTGTTGTTAATGCCCTGAAATCAGAGCTTTTGTGGGAGTGAGAGTCTGGCAGACGCTGAGCTCTGATACCTTTCTAGAACACGCACACAGAAGTCAATGCAAGACATCTAATTTCCCTTTGGGAAGCCCCAAAATCATTCTTGCCAGAGTCAGTTACCCAGCCATCTTAGTTGCTGTAATGCTGATACACTATAAAAATATTTAAGCTGTAACTCATAAATTGTTTCCAAATCTGATTAAGTGTCCTGGCTTCTCTGTTGGTTAGAGTTTACCCAATGTTGGGTTCCAGACGTAAAGTTAAATTTAACAGCAAGTACGAAAACATTAAGACTAATTCTCTCCCTGAAAGCCTTTTAAATAAGGATGATATTGTTTTAAACTTGCTGCCTTCCTGTTTATATCACTAACTTGTGAATTTCAAAACAAAATTTTTTTTCCAAAGTCTCCATGCACATTTTAAAATATAGATTTCACAGAAACAATTTAAAAAAACCATGTTTCTTTTTATAAAATGAGTAACCTTTTTCATCACTCCAAACAGAAGAAATGTACATTGGCATTAAGTACTTTATATGTCCTATTATTCAACCTCAAACTACTGATGGACCTCCCCTCCTGAATTTTACATGTTGTGAGGAGTGATTCTTGGCCTATCATCTGCTGGGAATATACAAATGAATACGCAGGCATCTCTGGAAAAAGCTGGGAAGGTAGCTGGGCAAGAATATGGAATTTACTGGACAAAGCACAGGGCCAGCCACTCACTAGATCCCCCACTGAGTGGAGGCACCATGAAGCCAGGACCTCAGTGTCTCATATCTCTTGGATCCACAATGCCTAGACAAGGACTGACCACAGAGCAGGTTCTCAATAAACACGTGCAGAATGAACCAGTTGGTAAGCTTTTAGCAAGACCCTCATTTTCCCAGGGATTTTTCCCCCTAGCAATAGAATGAAAATAGTATAACATGCCTGCCTAGATATTCACAAGTAGCCATGGATAGAAGCTGGTGAATGCATCTGTAGAGAACAGAGCGATGAATCAATGGGGCTGTCATCATTGGTACTTCTCTCTAACACGGGCATCCGGGTCATATGAAGCCTCATTGATTATGTGCTGACAGATTGCATTTCTCTCTAGTCAGTTTGACCTTCTGCATATCTGATGGTTTATTTATGGTTTTTAGAAATTCAATTTTCACACTGAAGAAATCTCATTTCTATCCCCCCTGCTGGGTTCCCACTATATTTTGTTTTGAGGCACTTCCACAACCCAGTTCTCCTTGGTGAACCATAACACCGGAGGGGAGTGGATGGTGGTGACAGGAGGTTGACCCTCCATGGGTCTAGCCCGGTGTCTTCCTGAACAACATTGAGCATTTGCTCACACGTATGCCCTCCCTTGGAAAAGACAATACAGGGAAGGAGACAAGGAGCTGGAAAATAAACTTGGCATTTTGATGAATAAAAACTTATCGGGCATGAAGGTAAATCCTGTTCTGAGTTTCTGTCCTTGTCGATTTTAGCTGTTTAAAGTGCCTGAGACCCAGGAAAATGACTTATCTCGATGAACTTGGGTTTGATTTCTGCCAACATCAGGTTTAGAGCAAACCCTCCTCCATTATTTGATTAATAGTTCTATTTGTTTGAAAAGACGTTTTACCCTCAGAAGCCCGCCACCAAGATCCTACCTAGTACCTCAAATTCCGATTTGGTGAAACCGTAACAGAAACTTTTAAAACACCTAATTCCCTGCTGCCTTCGTGTCTATTCCTGAGCTTTGCTTAAAGATCTTTTAATCGTTACAGAACCCACGCCTGTAGCTAATATCATGGCAGCTGGGACAAAGAAAACCGAGATGAAAGATGTGACATTGTTCCAATTGATTTGACTTCTTTAGAAACAAACAAATCAAAACCTCACTAGGTGCCAGCCTTGTGGCAAAGGCGAGGCCAAAGTCAAAGGAAATCTCTAGGTTGTGTCATCAGTCTCCCCACCCCCATCCCCATGTCTCTTTTTTATTTAAACATGCTTCACCATTTGGTCATCTATAGATTCAACAATGTAATTTACACACTGGGATGAAGAGAATAAGATTTGGCTGTTGAAATAAAAAACACGAGAGAAGCAGCCACAGACCACTTCGGAAACCTGAAGATGACAAGATGAGGGACAGGAGAAAAGGACATGATTTTCAGGGTCCTCTGATCCTATGTAGATGAATCTATATCAAATCCGAGTTGCATCAGGCACTTCACTACTGAGCACTGTTTCTGACTGGCCAGAGTAGATACTGTTGTTGCTTCCCCCCCCCCCCCCCCATCCTTTTTTGTTAATTCTACACTGAATTTAAACGCACGAACGATCTGCACTATACGGTAGTACTTGCGTGGCTCTGGGCCACAGTAAAATAAACCCGATCAACACAAGCCGAGGGCAGGGCTGGGGAGGTTCTGCACTGGCACTTCTGAGCTGCCACCCACACTAGGCAGTCCAGCTGCACGGACTGAAACGCCCTCCTCAACCAGGCACACATCGGGGCGCACCCAGGGTGCCTACCCCAAATCCTGCACAGAGACCGTGAAACCAAATTAGTTAGAAATTCAATAGCGGCAGAGTTTAGTCCCCGCTGAAGACCGCAAAACCGGTCCAATTATTACCAAGTCCCAACAATAACGTCCGATTTTAGAAAAACCGGACCAGCTCTCCAATAACTTTAACTCCCTGACATGGGTCTCAGGGTAACCGTGCATGTGACAATGGGAAAGGGCTCGGGACGGCCCCAAGACCTGCAGCATCCTCCAGGGCGCGGCGGGGACCCGGGAACCTGCGCTCACACAGGCGATGGCATTTACCTCGAGCCGACTCAGACTGGAGCTCTTGGAGCGCGACTTCTTGCGCAGGTACACCGAGAAGAACCTCCGCACGGTGAACTTCTTCATGCTCAGCTCCATCGCCCCGCGCCCAGCCGGGAGGAGCCGCAGGGCTGGAGGACGCGCATCCCCGGCGCATCCCAGGCGCGCGGGGTTAGGTCCGCGGGCGGGCGTGCGAGGCTGGAGAGCCCAGCGCAGCGGCCATCGGCGCGGGGCGCGGGCTGCGGGCACAAAGGGCAGGCCGAGCCGGCCCCAGCGGCCGGGCCCCAGCGCTCCCTCCTCCTTTTCCTCCTCCTCCTGCTGCTGCCCAGCGAGGACCAGCCCCGGGCAGCCTCGCCCCGCCCCGCCCTCCGCCACTACCGCCAATCAGTGCTCGCCGCCCCAGGCGCTCCCTCCTCCCGCTCCTGCCGGGAGAGGACCAGCCCCGCCCCCGCCCCGCCTACAGCCACTGCCACCAATCAGCTCCCGCCTCCTCGCCACGCCCTCTGCCACTACTGTCAATCAGCGACGCCCCAGGCGCTCCCTCCTCCTCCTCCTGTCCTCCGAGGACCCGCCCCGAGCAGCCCCGCCCCACAGAGGCCCCGCCCCTCGCCACTACCACCAATCAGCGTCCACCGCCCCAGGCGCTCACTTCGCCTCCTTCTCCTCCCTTCCTCCTATTGGCCGCTGGGTGCGGCCCCGTCCCGCCCACCGCCTCCACCGCCAATCAGCGCCCGCGGCGGCGCATGCCTAATGAGCCCCGCGGAGGACCGCTGCGCTGGGCGGGCGCTCAGCTGTGCCTGCTCTGGCTCTCTGTTCTGTTCCGCTGGCCTGCTGGGCTTTTCTCTAGCTCGGGGGTGTCATTAGGTTTTCTTTCCTTAAAACATCCATATAGACGCTTTGGCACAATGCTCTCCTGGGCCGAACAAAACTTTGTTGATTAGCAAACACTTCTAGAAAATGGAACAAAATCCAGGGGGCACCGTGAGCCCTCGCAGGTGCGCTTTGCACCTCTCCTCGACCCGGCCGCTTGACTCTCTCCTCGCTCGCGGCCCCGGGGACCCTCTCCTCGCACCCCCTCCCGGCCCCGGGACCCTCTCCTCGACCCCGGCCCCGCAGCCCGGGCGCCCCGACCTGGGGGTCCACCCATTACGCCCCGGGGGATGAACGCATCCCCACGAGGTCGGGGACGCCGGCAGCAACGGAAGCCTCCCTTGGCTGTTTTTGGAGAACAAAGGCACACATCCGTTCTCCATGACCTCCGCCTCCATATATAGAAAATTATCCAAAGGGATGCCCTACCAGGGCCTGCACAGACAGCGTCCTGAGGCAGGGCTCTCACAGGCCAGCTGCTGGCTGGAAGGCTGCAGAGGATTTGCCTTAAAGGAGAACAAACTGTTTTGTTTTGTTTTGTTTTTTCTAGAAATGCTCACCAGAGGGCTGCAGGCAGTTCCAGATCTGTGAGCTCAGGACTCTGTGCAGCCTTTTTCTGTTTTACCCCTGTGCAATGTCCACGTGTTGAGTTTATGTTTAAGATAGGGTCAAACGATTTTATTCGCCATCCCCTGACAAGTCCAGAAGCATCCGTGCTTCAGTGCTGTGTGACAGGTGCTGCTCTTTTGCTGGCAGATTGTGGAAATCCACGTGTCCTGTCATCCCCCTACCTGTGATAGGCCATCTTTGTAAAGTGAGTAAGGAGGGTTTATGCCCCCAAGTAAGAACTGGTAAGTTCGTGCCGCATCTGGGTCACAAGGTGAGGTCAGATATGCTCTCTGGGGATTAATGGAAGCTGCGGGCTCGGCGGTGGCAAGCACAGAGAGTCTGGCATCAGGAAGTGGGCACTGCCACTTCCTTGTTTGGTGAGCTTGAGCACACTGGCATGTTTTGTGTTCCCACTCTGAATCTCTAAGAGGAAAATACACCCATCAAAACCAGTTCCTGCTTCCCTCAAGGGTTGTGCTGGAGGGCGAGTATTCATACTCTGGGAGCCAGCTTTTTGCCACCCTGTGTCGCCCCCTGCCACCACTCAGGCATGCCAGCTCTAAGCAAATGCAAACACAGGCTTGGGCTATGCCATGTTGCTGCTCTGACAAAGACAGCAGCTGACAGATGTTGGACATCAGGCTGGTCACCAACTCCAATTCGACCGAGCTTCACTGTGGAGAGCTGGTACAACCGGTCAGAGACAGGAATGCAGTATGACAACTATGTCAGCTCAGGGGCATCCTGTTCCAGACAAAGCCCTGGGGCAGCCCTAAGTCAAGGTGGTGTTTTAGCACTAAAAGCATTTTGACAACCTAGTGTAACAGAACTGGAAAGGAAGCATCTTATGGGACATTCATGATTCCCCAAATTTGAGTGCAATGAAACAGTTCTATTGAACTTGGAAATCTCCAAAGAAAAATCAGCTTTCATTTGTCAATCATGCAGTTCACTTCATTTGTAGAACAAATCTGTTTGCCTTTGTTTTTGTCCTGGTAAAATAAAAGTGTATTGAAATCTCTAGCAATCATTGACCACCACTTCATGTGCTTATACAAGGAAACCCTCCAGACCACCAGAACTGGGATGTGTGTGAGGGCCCACTTTATCCTGGGTCCAAATGATCTTTACCAAATACCGGAGGAGAAAAGGTGAGGTTAATAAAGGTTCGTGCCCAGAGAGGGGTGAGTGGGCCTGCAGAGAAGAAAGATTGCTCAGCAGCCCCCTGGTTATCTCAACTTTCTCCCTGACTTCGCACGGTGGTAAGTCTTGGACTGAATTCCGTGGGCACTGCTGCTTCTAAGAGAGCATCAGATTGGCCAGGGTGCATTCAGTTCTGTTCAACAAATGATCATGGCACACCTCCTAGCACCCAGCACTATGCTCTCTGCATCAGGGATGCAAAAATGGTGATGACATAGATCCTGACCTCCAGAAGTTTACAGTCGTGTGGAAGAGAAGGAAAGTAAATAGGCAAATACGACACAGTTTTTGTGTACTGTGAAAGAAACATGTAAGAGGATGCTACGTGAAGAGAGATAAATGAGCAGTCTACCCCAAGGGGAGAAGCCAAGGAGGAGGTGACCCCTGGGGATAAGGAGACTTTTCCTGGGCAGACAGAGGAGGAGGGCCCCCAGGCTGTGGAAGAACAGGGCTGTTGAGAACTTAGGACAAACAGGATTTCATGATTGATTAATGAAAATTAAATTCCTACCACGTCTTCAAGACACATGAGCTACAAAATTTCTAAACTTCAAAGACAGTAACTGAGAGCCTGTTCCATACTCTGGGACTCCCTCTATCTTTATTTATTTATTTATTTATTTGAGGAAGATTAGCCCTGAGCTAACATCTGCCACCAATCCTCCTCTTTTTTGCTGAAGAAGACTGGCCCTGAGCTAACATCCATGCCCATCTTCCTCTATTTTATATGTGGGATGCTGCCACAGCATGGCTTGATAAGCAGTGCGTAGGTCCACACCCGGGATCTGAACTGGTGAACCCTGGGCCACCAAAGCAGAACGTACGAACTTAATCACTGTGCCACTAGGCTGGCCCCTCCCCCCATCTTTGATAACACAAAAAGCCCTGGCCAGGAAAGAGAGGGGGCTTTTGTCAGGCAGGTGACTTGGGCAAAATCTGTGCTGTCACCTCCTTCCTTGCCTTCCACCCAAAAGATGGGGGGATGGGGCGGGGTAGTGCTACCTCCTTTATTTCCCGCCCTACAAGAACTGTGATTTGCTGGGGACAGAGCAGCTGAGGTGTGCCTTCTAGAGGAGAGAAGGGCTGGCCATTACTCTGGGGAGGCACGAGGAGGGGCTGTTCATTGAGTGGACCCGTATATGCAGGGCTTGTGGGGAAAAGACATACGGAAGTTCCCTACAGATCAGATGTGGCCATGCAGGACAGGGGGCAGTTTGGAGGTCTCTGAGACCCTGCGTGGAGCAGACGCTTGTGGCATCAGGCCCAGGCTGAGGAAAGAATTCTAAATAACCCCCAAACGGAGAAGCCTTTGTCCTGTAAGTGGGCTGCAGGCTGGCGGGGAGGGGGTCTCCAGGTACAGTAACCTCCGAAGAAGATGAGACAGCTCTCCATGAGAGAAAAGCCAGGGCCGGGCCCCGTGAGTGAGGCCAGCTGGATCAGGCCCAGTTCAAGTAAGACTTTACTATCCCTTTCTCTCTCCTCTCCTCCCAGCACTGACCCTTCAAGGGACACTGCAGACTTCCAGCCTGATGGGGACTCAATCCAGGCAAACAGAGAGTCTGCATTTGACCAGTCCTTAGGACTGGAAATACTAATTTCTTAATTGAGTGTTTTAAAGCAGATATGGTTGTCTGTCGTCCGAGGGTGGGAAGAAAAGTCCTGGAAATCGACAGGGTCCTCCTGTTGTCCGTGCTACTGACAAATATTGAAAGGTGTGTTTTGATCCAATCACAGGCCAAGTTTATTCAACAACCAGTCACAACTGGATGTGGTGAGTGAGGAGAAGGAGGAGTCAAGAATGATGTCCACTCTGAGATTCCATTCTGACAGCCGTGAGGGCCATCGAGGACAGAAGCACACCCACCTAGTGTGGGGGTCCAGCAAGGCTCTGCCCTCAGGGTGAGGATGGATTAAAATACCGGCCCCCCCATACATGATTGAACATTGGTACTAAAGGGAGTAGGGGCAGGGCAGAGCGAGAACCATCTCCTGAGAATTGGTGAGTATAAGCAGCCTGTGGCCTGAATTCACTCCTATGTAATCTAAAAACAGCAAAACCTCAACTTGAGAATTGCATGCAGTCTCAAAGGGTTCTTACCCCAGGTCCTAGCAGAAGTGAACAGAAATGCTCTCTACAGAAACCACATTAAACCCAGGATTCAGAGAACTCCCTCCGATATGGTTCCAGGGAGGGTGAGATCACAGTCACTGAACACACAGACCACAAGGACACAGGGATCGGCAAAGCCAGCAAGACAACCGACCGCGGAATCAGACACGTGGACTTCGCTCCTGGACTTACCGGATGTAGTGTATAAAATTATCACCTCTAATAACTTTAAGGAAATACAAGGAAGAAATGAAAACATGACTGAAGAGCAAGAGACTCTCAGAGCCACCGAAGAAATAGAAAAACGAACAAAATCCTTCTGCAATTGAAACAATGCAGTACTGGACACAGATTAGATACAGCTGAACAGAAAAGTATTCTTTATGAGAGAGTGCATTTGATACAGCTGAGCACGGGTGGAGGCTCTGAAGTGCACAGTGCTACAAAGTATTGCGTGATGGAGTGTACCCTGGAGAGTGAAATATCTAGAATTAAATTTCTACCCACTGTTCTGATTGGGACTTGATCTTTGCTGTAGCTCTCTGAGCCTCTAGAACAGGGGTTCTCAACTGGAGGTAACTTTGTCCCCCAAGGGGACATTTGGCAATGTCTGGGGCGCCCACAACTGGGGGCAACAGGAGGGAAGCTGCTGGCATCTAGTGGGCAGAGGCCAGGGACGCTGATGAACATCCTACAGTGCACCGGACCGCCCCTCAGCAAAGAATGATCCCGTCCCGCAGGCCATCCTGCTGAGGTTGAGAGAACCCACTCTGTGCGATGCAGAGGGAGGAGAGAAGAGGAGGAGAAGAAACCTGTGGCACCTTTCTCACAAGGTTGTTACCTACAAAAATGGCAATTTCATGCAGCTAAACCAATATACGCAAATGCTCTGCAAATTGTAAAGTGCTCAGCAAGGTTATTTGTTAAAATCCCAGAGTTTCACACAGAAAATGAATGACAGGACTAGGAAAGGCGTAGACCCCAAATTCTAGAATTTGTATCTGAAAGCTCTCTCTATTAAACTATATTGTCTTATGCAGGGCATGACCTGTTGCCCAAATCAGAAGGTGAGAATTCCCATTCGCTTCTGTCGCTTCTTTATTCCTTATGTTTAACGACTTACTTAGACTTGTCTGTGATCCTCTCTAAATATTGTCCATTTCTCCCCTTCTTTCCAAGTAACACAGTTGGGGCCCTCATCAGTAATTCATAGCAATTACTGGCTAAATGCCATCCCCACAACCTGTCTGCAATCCTGCTCCCAAACTGATCTTTCTAGAAGCAAATCAGGTCGTGTCACCCCCAATGCACCATAGCTCCCCATGTCTGCCAGGATAAAGTGCAAACTCCAGAGCTTGGAGGCTGTATTCTTCTTGATCACGTCTCCCTCTGCTTCACTATTTGCCTCACCCACCTCTACCCCAGGACTCGGGCTATGCCTGCCATGCCGACATGCTGTGTGAAGATGAACTTCCAGCCCCCATGATGCTGTGTGTGCTGGTCACTGCTGGGACATCCTTCCTGCCCTCCTGCCTCCACCCACTGGCCAGCCCTCTTTCTAGATTCAGTATTGCTCCCCGGAAAGCCCAGCAAAATCCATCCACACCACAGGCTGTCTCAGGGAGTCCTTCCCTGGGGTCCCCGTTTTACTAATCACACTGGATTACAGCTCTTGCCTTTTCTCTCTGCCCCTCCCATCAATTTGGAAATACTCAGGATAGCCACTGTCCAGGGCATGCCATATGTGTTTGTTTAAAGGGATGTTATGATGACTATTTTTAGAGATTTGCTGGTTATGAAGAGCTGGTCCTACATTAGTATTTCATGTCTGTAATACACATGAAATCTATGAAACAGACATGGTAAACCCCATGTAATGAGGTGAAGAGACTGAAGCCCAGGGAGGTGAACCGACCATCTACATTTACACAGCAAGATGAAAAGGGATCCTACAAGGTCTGCATGTCAATGAGTTCACAAATTCTCAATGTGTCAAGCACTGCACTAGCTGTGTGTCAAAAGAAATCCCAAGAGGGAGTAGCAATCAAGAGGGCCAGAGGCCAGGATCCTCATTTCCCTAGATAATTACGCTTGGTCAAGAAATGCTATGAAGCCAAGATCCTGCGGACACCGCATCTCACAGACAGAAGTCCCAGGTGGCGGCCTCTGCCGGCTTCATTATGGCCTTGGGGTCAGACACTGTGAGTGCCTTTGGCAGCAGGAATGCTGTGGTGTTTTCTTGTTCAAGGTTAGTTTACTCATGAGACAGAAGAGGGACACCAAAATGAGGCTTTTTCTACGCAAAAGCATCAAGAGAAAAAGGCACCCCAGTGCATCTGTGCCAGGTAAGAAATTTGAGAAACATGTAATGTAGATGCTATAACCTACCTCTGGTCTTTTCTAATCATCTATATTTTTAAAGACAGAGGGGCAAAAGAACCATTCTTTCGTTGGGAGGCGACAGTGTCTGCAGAACGTCTGGGTTCGAGCTTTACTGTGGTTCGCACGTCGTGATGGGTTGAATTGTGCCCCCGCTCAAAAGATATGTTGAAGTCCTGAGCCCCAGTACCTCGGAATGTGACCTTGTTTGGAAATAAAGTCGTTGCAGGTGTCATTAGACAAGATGAGATTACACTGGAGTAGAGTGGGCCCTAATTCAACATGACCGTGTCCTCATAAGAAGGCCATGTGAGGGCAGAGGCACAGGAAGAAGGCCATGTGACAACAAAGACAGAGATTGGAGTAATGCAATCGCACACCAAAGAATGTCAAGGCCACTGGAGAAGCCAGAAGAGGCAAGGAAGAATTCCCTTACATGTTTCAGAGGAGCATGGTCCTGCCAACACCTTAATTTCAGACTTTTCGCCTCCAGAAATGCAACTGTGAGACAATAAATTTCTGTTGTCTGAAGCCACTCAGCTTGTGGTGCTTTGTTACGGCAGCTCCAGGGACCGACACACACTTGTCACTCCACAAAGGTTACCGTGAACCCTCGTGATGAGGATGGCCAATAACAAGGCTCACAGGTGAAGGGAGCACTTGATCTAACAGTGTACAAGGCAACTTAGCTGTGAAGAGAGAAATAAGGGGCTTTTCCTCGTCAACCCAAGCCTATATCTAAATTATAGGGGAACTTTTAAAGGAAGGGAGTTAGCAGGAAAGAGGAAACAGGTTAAAACTATAGCAGGAAGGATTTCTGTAACTTAAAAAGGAAAAAAAAAAAAATCCCTTCTAACAGAACATTCTCTGAAGACTTGGAATGAGTACAAAGGAGAAGGTGAAATCCTTGCCAGAATTTTTTAGCAAGAAATGTTCATCTTGTAAAAAAGATTTCATAGACATCTAGAGCATTTCAGGCACTAAGTACTTATACTAGAGATGGAAACTAGATGAACACGTTAAGGAAATACTCAGGGACACCAAAACAACAGGGTGTAAGCCCCATGGAACATGGTGCTTGTGGTCCATCCTCCTAATCTTTCTCATCAGAGGGGCACAGGGGGAGTCTGGGGTGGGGGGACCATGCTTGGGACTATGATGGGTTACATATGTAGAGGAGCATTCCTGAGACACGCAAAAATGCTGGATAAAACAAAGTGAAAACCTTTATGGCCGATCCAATAGTAAGTGGGGGAAAATAAATTTTTAGGCCAAAAATGAGGATAAGAAGACATTTCCCAAGATCAAGCAGTGTTATGAGCAGAATTTGTCCTGGAGTCTATGTCAATCCTGTAATCTAGACCTGAGGTTTTAACAAGGTTTGGGGAAAGGGGGAAACTGGAGAAAGCCTGGGGTCACAGCCACTCTGCTTCAGGTCAGGATCCCTAGAGAGCAAACTCTGATGGGTGAGCAAGGAAAATCTCACCCTGCAGGAGGAGAGCTGCTATTCAGATGTGAGCACCAGAAAGAGAAGGTGAGAGAATTCCCATGAACCAGCCCTGATGGCCTCATGGTTAAAGGTCAGAGCGCTCCACTCCGGCAGCGTGGGTTCAGTTCCTGGTCATGGAACCACACCACTCCTCTGTCAGCAGCCATGCTGTGGTGGTGGCTCACATAGAAGAACTAGGACTCACAAGTAGAATATACAACTATGTCCTGGGGCTTTGGGTGGGGGAAAGAAGAGGAAGATTGGCAACAGACGTTAGCTCAGGGCAAATCCTTCCCAGCAAAAAAAAAAAAAAAAAAAAAAAAAAAAGAATTCTCTTCTTGGATTTCTGAAGTTCATGCTCATTCCAGTTCGAGGGCAAAATTCACACTCCTAGTGTGGCCTGAAAAACTTCAAGCCAAAAATCTACCATTTGAAGGTCCTAGACTGTAACCTGAGGATCAGGCAGAAGAAAATATAAGTCGTGTGGAAGAACATACTTTAAACATGTCACAAAGCTTAAACACATAGAAAATTCTAAGGGACGTGAGCCCACAATCATAAATTGTTGAATACACAAGGAAATAAGCTACCACAAGCAAGAGTCAGTAGAAATAACAATTAGCAGAATCAGACTTGTAAAGACTGAAGATGTTCAAATTTTTGTATAAATAATATAAAATATGTTCAATATGTTTCAAAAAACAAAAAGGGGGATGGAGAGCATTACAAGGAAGTTATAGACTATAAGTGATCGAGCAGATTTGGAAATGTAAGCATAACTTTAAAAATTAAACTATAATAATTTCAATTAGAAACTCAATAGGTAGATTAAACAGCAGTTTAGACCAAGTCCAAAAAAAGAGTCAATAATGGAGAAGTTAGATCTGACAAAAATTGACAGAATGCAAATGAGAAAGTCAAAAAGATGGGAAATATGAAAGGCAGGCTAAGAGACATGGAAGACAGATGGAGATAACTCCAGCCTGCGTCTGAGTCTTAAAATGAGAGTGAGGAAAGGAAAGTAGGCACGCATTATTCAAAGAGATGAGATAATAATGAGAATTTCTCAGAGTTCATAAAATACACCAATCTTCATATTTATAAAGGCCTCCAAATCCTAAGGAGAATGAAATAAATCCATACCTACATACCTCATATTAAATCTGCAGAATGCCAAAAACAGAAAAAGAAAATCTCTCCAAAGCAACCGGAAGAAAAGACAGATTTTCCACAAATGAATGTTAGAATGTCAACTAAGATCCAAACAGCAATATCGGAAGCCAAAAGAGAGTGGAATACTGTCTGCAAATTGCTAAGAGAAAATAATTTCAACCTCAAATTCTCTACCTTTGAAAATCTTTCAAGAATGAGGGCAAAACGAAGACACTTCCAGATAAACAACCTGAGATAATCCACTTCTAATGAAAACTTACGAGTAAAGCTAAACACCCATATCTAAATAAAAAGAAATAAAAGTCTTGCATGATTTGTGGAGGTACATCAGTTAGAGATGAAATCTTGATTTAAAAAATAGCATATACAGAAGGAAGGGGAATCAGTTACAATTTTCTGATGTCCTAGAATTTTCCTGGAAGTCAATAAAGATGTGGATTAATTTTAGGCTGAGTTAAGAGTACATGCTAATATTTCTAGAGTAACCCATAAAGAAATAGAAATCCTGTGTGTAATTGCTAAACAAATAGAGGCAAAAGCATAGAACAGGAAAAGCAATCTAAAGGAGGGCAAGAAGGAAGGGAAAAAAGAAATTTAGAAAAAGTGTCATAAGTAGAATAGGCAAACTGTGGGGAGTGGCGATCTGAGTGTCTCTGCATTCTTCATTTATCTATTGCTGAGTACAGGGGGAGCACAAGGCACTGCCTGCTCTTAACTGAGGCCACTTCTCAGGGTTGTGATTGCAATGAGGAACCTTGAAGGATGAGGTAATATTTTCCTCCAAAACAAACAGCAGGCTTGCTTACCCCTTGTTAACAAACACCAGGATCCCCATACTCAGTGTTGTTCAATCGGGATTCAATTTCACTGTGAGCATAGCATCCATCTGGGGCCCCCTGCACTGCCACCTTGAGCCTTGGGTGCAAAGGAAACCAATGCAAATATGGTAGTCATGCCGTGAGCGATGAAGTCCCTTCTTTCTGATCCTGGGAGCTTATGTCTTCTTCCAGCATCCAGGAGATAGTAACGGGCTGATTATTACTTTGTAAGTAAGGCAAAATCAAGTCCTAGGGCCTCTACAAACTAAAAGGGTAGAAACAAATCAAAATATATCAAGAATTACAGTTAATGTTAGTGGTCTAAGCTCTCCAGTTAAAAGACGAGTGTCAAACTTGTTTAAAATAAATTTAATTATAAAGCCATGTCTAAAACAAGAGAGAAAGAACTTTTCAAATAAAAGAATTTTAAAAGATATATCAAGCAAATACTAACGAAAAGAGAGCTGATGAAGCAATATTAATGTCATATGTTACAGCATAAGCATTCAAAGATATAAAAAAACACTACATATTGATGAATGTTTCAATTTGCCAAAAGATACAATAATTCTAAACTTGTGTACACCAAATAATATAGCTTCAAAATATCTTAATCAAAACTTGACAGAACCAAGGGGAGAAATTGACAAATCCATTATCATTTGGGGAAATGCTTGACGTATCTTTCAGTAAATGATAAATCAAGCAGAAAAACAAAAATCAGTAAGTATTTCGATAATTAAACAATAATTTAAGAAAGTTGACTTAACACATATAATACACAACATCCGATCACTTTAGCTTGTGTATTCTTTCCAAGTACACACAAAATATTTACAAAAATTGACCATGTTGTAATCTAGGTCACAAGCACCGATCAGTAAATTACCTAAAAAATAATAACACAAATAATTGTTACCATATAGAGCGATTTTTCTTCCATACCATAAAGATCACTTTTATTTCATTATTAATAACCTCATATGACTGGAAAATTTTAAAATATAATTTTAATAGTGCTCCCATGTATTGAAGCTGGTGTTCTATGAGAGGATTCACAAAACAGCCACCACGTTTGTTTGTTTTGTTTTTGTTTTTGGTGAGGAAGATTGGCCCTGAGCTAACATCTGTGTCCATCTTCCTCTATTTTGTATGTGGGATGCTGCCACAGCATGACTTGATGAGCAGTATATAAGTCCATGCCTGGGATCCAAACCCACAAACCCAAGGCCACCAAAGCAGAGCATGCAAACTTTACAACCGTGGCACCAGGCAGGCCCCAAAACAGCCATGATGTTTTGACACAAATCTCGGACCTATTTCCAGATCAATGCCTTGGGATATGCTTCTTTTCCTATAATCCCAAGCAAGGCTGCCAGCCCTCACCCCATTCTACAGAACCGACTCAATATAAACACCTAAACTGACCTCTGCTCTCCAAGCTCACCTCACTGCCCTCTTCCTCTTGCTGCCTGTGCTCCAGCCCACTGGCCTGCTCTCAGCTGTTCAGATACACCACACTCCTCCCTGTCTTGAGCCACTGTAGATCCAATTACCCCCATCTGGACCATGCTGTACCCCACCTCTCACTCTCCGAGACTAGAACCCGCCTCCAGCCCTCACGCCAATCCCGGTCCTTCAGGGATGCTATCCGTGACCCCCCAGAATCAGCCAAGCCCCCACATAGATCCTCTTAAGGTAACAGGAATTACTTAAGTTGGAACACTTATGTATACTTGCGGGATCATTTAATTAATGCTTTTACCCCCACTGGACTGCAGACTCTGTGAGGACAGGAATTGTGCCTATTTTGCCAACCACTGCACACAGTTATGACGGCTGGTACATGCAAAACAAATATTTGCTAAAAGGACAGATGAGTGAATCAGGCAGTGAACTGGTAGCCAGATAGCCACCGTTGGTTTTGCGGCACAACGTGCTTTGTGACATGGGGCAGAGTGTAGAATGAGGATTGACTCGGAAAGCCTAGCTTCTCCCCCCTTTCTCCCCCTCTTCCCTCTTCCTCTCATTCAGCCAGTAATTAGCACATCACCTAACTGAGGGGCCAAGTTAGGAACCCTGAGTAATATTTTTAGGTTCGCTTAGGACATACGCCATACACTATTTAAAAAGAAAATAGAATTCTTTAGTAGAGAACAGATGTTAGACTCACAGTGGTACATCCTGAAAGTCAACCTTGTGTCCAGACCATGTTTCTGAGCCAATGTGTGTCCCACTTAGGATGCCTGCTCCCCCAGCCCATGACGTCACTGCTTCCGGTTATTCTTGTGACTCTGCTTCCTTCCTGGGACAACTGGCTGGGGAGTCTGCTGACTTTTCAGGAAGTCTGAGACTCCAACCCTGTCATCGTTTGCCGGGGACCAGCTGCTTTAGCTAAATCTCCCCGTCTTCTCAGGCGAGGATTAGACTTAAGTTGCAAAAAGGAAAGTATATTGCAAAAGCATTTTAGCTTGGAAATATTTTAAATAACAGCCTGAAAATATAAAAAAACCCAAAAGAAATTAAGCTCTGGGAATTTGTCATTTCCATGTAGTATTAACAGGACTGGTGCTGTGTTTCATGTCCCCCAAAAAGATATATTGAAGTCCCCGTCCCCAAACCTGTGAATGGGACCTTATTTGGAAATACTAGGGTCTTTGCAAATGTAACCAAGTGATGAAGAGGTCATAATTGGATTAGGGCGAGCCCTGAATCCAATACAACTGGTGTCTTCATAAGAAGACACACACACAGAAGAACCCAACGTGAAAATGGAGACAGAGACTGGAGTGATGCCTCTATATGCCAAGGATGCTAAGGATCCGAGCAACACCAAAAGCTGGAGAGAGGTAGGGTCAGATTCTCTCGAACCTTCAGAGAGAGCTTGGCCCTGGCCCTGCCCACATCTTGATTTTGGAATCCTGGCAGGAGGAGACCGTTAGAGCCAGGGGTGGTGGTGGGGCCTTACAAGGGTAATTTCCTTGGGGTAAGCACTGGTGTGAGAAGCCCCAGGCAGAGACGTGAGCCCCCAGTAGGCTGTCCCAGCAGGGGGTTCTCCCTCTGCACAAACACAACATCTGGAACAACATCAGACCCACTCCGGCTTGGGTTTTCCTCCTCCCTGGTCTAGGACTTCTCCATTAAAGGATCAATGTTGCCGACAGTCGTTGCCACAGCTTAATTTTCTACTTTGATTCCTACAGCTCTTCTTTGGGTAGGAGTTTTTGTTTTGTTTTGTTTTTAGGGCCTCTTGGAATGCATGATCTTGGGATGGTCCAGCCCTGAGGGTCAGGATGTGCATCCATGCTTCCGGCATTCAATCTTTCCCTGTTGGAGCCGCTTTTCCTTCTGTCCACAGCCCAGGTGTGCATCTCAGGTCTGGTCAAGCCCCTCCTATCGACAACTTCAACCATTTCCCATACGTTTTAGGCTGAAGTTTAGGTCCTTTAGAGACCCCACGAGGTCCCCACATGCCTCTTCAACCTCTTTCTATGCTACTCGACAAAAGGACCTCTTTACTGTAGCTGTTCTGACTTACTTTAAATTACCCAAATGTAGTGTTTTTGTTATTATTTTTTAAAATAGCACGTTCATTTAACCAATTTCCTCTCATCCTTCGAAGCTTCATTTAAGAACCATTTTCTCTGGGAAACTTTCCTACACACACACACACACTCATCACACACCCAGTCATATGTGATTGCACACAATGTGTGCACATTGCTACACACATATGCACACATACCGACTCCATCACACACACGCATATGGCCCCACTGCCGATTTCATGCTCTTTTCCTGAGCACCTATAGCATGATGGACCACCTCCCTCACGTACCTTACAATAACCACAATCGCACCTGTGCCTTTGTGTTCTTGACTGGGCAAAGAGCCACTTGAGAGCAGATGCCGTATCTCATTTCACAAGAAGGCAACTGGCATGGCAGACCCATCGAATCAATATTTCTCGATTGAACAAAGGAATGAATTCATGTACAGTAACCCCGTGATTCTCATGCAGGGACTCAGGACTTGAGTATTTTCATCTATCACTTTCACACAGAGAACGTCTAACTCTGTGTCTCCAGCTCCCGTAGCTCTCAATGGTTGGAGCCTCACAGTTATAACTGTCTGCTGGACGGCTCCATCTGGATGTCATTCCAACTGTACTTGTAATGTTTACTCCAACAACTGCATCTCTTCCACGGCCTTTACCTTTGTAATGGCACTGTCCAACTCGTGACCACTTAGCCATACATCAGAACGTGGGTGCCTGGCATAGGAGATATGTTCACCCTTCCCACTTCACACCAATACGCATTCCTTCAATTGCCAGACCCCAAGGAATTCGCCTGTGCTGCTTCTGCCCCCAGATCTAGGCCCTCCTTGCTGATATCCTTCCATCGACCTTACTCCACGCCAGTCAAGACATCACCAGTGGATTCGTGCCTCTACACTGCTCAGCCCTCAACCTCTGTGCCACCCAGTGCTAACTCAACTAAATTCAAGCTGCCATTCCAAACACCCATCATTCATCCCCATCTGCCCCCAAGCTCATCTCCCACTACCCACAGCCTGTGTTCTTGGCTCCAGCCCAGTTGGACCAGGCCAGGTATCCACACCGGCCCTTCACATTCCTGCCTCCAGGGCCTGCTCACTCTTCCTTCCTCCCAGTCTCTGCCTGTGGGCATTCTCTCCATGCTTTTTTTTTCAGTGTTGGTATTATATTTTATTGGTCAAGTTCAACATTTTACAAAATCACTGCAAACCATTCATTCATACGTGTGTACATATATGTGCATGCGTGTTTCTACGTGTGTATCGATATTTCTTCCTTTGTTTTACATTTACATGCTTAAAATATAATAACGAACTCCTTTTGCCTCTAGGAAAACTCTCAAAACACAGTTGAGAATTCATCTTCGCACCCAGCAGAATTAGAAATTGAAGCCTTGCAAAGTGGCACCATCTTTGTGCATCTCCATCTTTTAAGGCCAAACTCAAATAGGACGTTTTATTCATGCATTCCATTTTTCCCAGTAGGAGAAAACTTCTTTCTTCTGTAAAACCCATGGCACTTTGTAGCTACAATATTGACCATAATATTTTAACTTGTACTTTGCTTATTCGTCCGTGTTTTACCCTTCCTGTTAAATCCTCGGCCTCTTAGGGAGGAGGAATTCACCCCACTCATCTCTGCAGCCTCCACTTCCAGGACAGCATCTTGCACATAGTAGGTGTTCAGTAAGGGATCACGGAATTGGGTTGGATTGCAGACACCGTGGTGGACTGATGAGGAAAAACGCGATGTTAGGGCACTCCTTGGACTTCATCAGGCAAGCGAGCCTGTGTGATGGGAAGCGGGTTCCCGGCGACTTCCTAGGAGAGCACCCAGCATCCAGCAGGATTCTTGGTGCTACCGGGACAGCAGGATTGTCTGAAGCCTTGTCTTGTTGCTCACTTTCATAAGCGGGACTCATTGGCACAGACTTCAGAATTGTGTGTCAAACCTTCCATCATCGGGGAGTGTTGTAAGGTCTACCCACCACGGAGGGTAGAAAGATGGCAGTCTCTAAGTTCTTATTAGAAAAAAAAAAATCCTGTTGGCCTCAAGGCTGAAACGTTAGACGGGGTAATGTGGCAGGCTCTCATTCCTTAAAATCGGAGATTTACAGTATACGCTCCAACGAGGATTCCCTCAGCATCAGGCTCGTTTGTTTTGTTGAGAATTACAAAATATGCTCAATTTACTCCCACCCCGAGCTGCTGAGCAAGATTCTCTTTCTACCTCGGCGGGAACGAGACGAGGCTTCCCTTGGGGTTTCTATTTTGGGGTCTCTGCGGGAAGTCTTTCATCACCACGTTCTTACTCAATAGATGTTGAAGCAGTACAAGCATCCGATCTGCCTCAGGAACCAGGAGACTGAGAAGAGGGCATATTCTCTGGCTGCCTGGTCGCACGGGGGTGAGGGGAGGGAAGAGGAGTCCATTTTCATCGCCCTCTTTTCCTACCATCACTTGAGGGTCAAGAAATGATGATTTGTTTTCAGGCTTGTGTCCTGCATTCACTACAGCTTCCCTCAGACACATAGTCGAGCAGCATCATATTCTTGTAATATTGTGCATAAAGGTAAATTGAGTCAGGCACAGAAGCATAGTCCACATTCTATGGGTTCAGAAAGCTCAATTTGTTGGCTTCAACCTCACCCAATTCTCTAACTCTTCCTTTCCTCTTTCTCTCTCTCTCTTTCTCTGATATTCCAGCTGAAATTCGACATGATTTCCACTCGTGGACCAGTCTGCAGAAAGGTTTCCTCAGGGACCACGATCAAGACCACAGGACTCGTCTGCATCTGGCCAGCTCAGTGGAATTTGAGGGGAGTGCACCGAGCTGGGGAGGCTAAAGTTGGTTTGGGTCTAACACCCTGGCAGGCCATGCTTTTGTTTTCAGCACCTAAAATTATGGCCCATGCAAAGGTCCCCTGCCTGCTGGGACAAGCACCTGACGTGATCACGTTACACCCTCATCCAGTGCCTCATTTTATACCTGCGGACACTGTCCACCAGAAAATGTCAGTGCTTCGCTCAGGATCACCAGCAAAATGAGAATCACATTTTAGACTAGAACCCACATCTCCTGGATTAACATTGGTACCTTTTCTACTTTATCTCATAGTTACATCTCAATTTTTTTTTTTTAGTGAAAAACAGAACATATCTTCTACTTCTAACTGACCATCTGCAACCATCCGTACAACTCAGCAAGTACAGAAAAGTGTGGTATCATGTGGGCAGCAATTCAAAGATTTTTCTTCTTCTTCTTCTCCCCAAAGCCCCCAGTACATAGTTGTATATTCTAGTTGTGAGTGCTTCTGGTTGTGCCATGTGGGACGCCACCTTAGCATGGCTTGATAAGTGGTGCCAGGTCCGCACCCAGGACCCAAACCAGCGAAACCCTGGGCTGCCGAAGCAGAGGGTGTGAACTTAACCACTCAACCCTGGTGCCAACCTCCAAAGATTTTTCTCTACTAGATTATGCAATTATGTCAATGCACTGCAGTATGTAAGTATACCTCAAAAGCAGGTTATTACAGGCAATAAAACCAGAGATTTGTAGTTGATTCACCTCTTTCATGTTTCTGAACTTTGCAAAGGATTTCTAACACCCACCAGGCTATTTTCTTGCTTAGCTTAACATTTTATCAATAGTAGACAATTCTGCACAGAAAGACCAAGGAAACCCAAGGAAATCCATGAACGCTTTTATCTTAAGAAGGAGAAAATATTTCCTTGAAGCACTTTACACCATCACTTTGAAACACTGGTGACAGTGATCGAATATACCACCAGTTACTAAGCTTGCTTAGAGACCATGTGGATGACAACAACCTCTTTGCAGGATTCTCAAATATTATGTCTGACTGGCTGGTTAATGATGATGACGGCACTTACAGAGGGACGTATGGCTTATGAGGTAGGTATATATCATGCTGTTAGCCGACTATTCAGTTTAATACATCATAAGAGCATCTTTCCTGAGTCCATTTGGAAAGCTACATAGCTCCCGAGGATCCACATTTAAGCTGTTGCTCATTACTATTTCAGGTGCCCTCACTGTTGTGGGCCAGATCCAGTCCCTCACTCTTTGTACCGCCCCAAATGCTGACAATGCACACAGTCAGATTTCAAGGTCAGGGGACCCACCTTTTCAAAGCTCGTTCTTATTACTGCTACACTTTCACTAACCTTCGTTCATTTCTGCTTTTTGGTTTTGACAACTACTGATGCTAAAAGAATTTAAAAACATTAAAGAATGTTAAAATAGAGACTCCATGAGAATATTTGTTCTCTGAGCATCTTTACTATGTAAAAAGTCAAAGTCAGAGGGCCAGCCAGAGCTGAGGATTGTTTCAGAAAGAAAATATCTCCAAATTCCATGTGGCAATGGCCATTTTGGGGTATTACATCCTCTCATCTCTCTTTGAAACTTTTAAAAAAAATATCTCACTAGGAACTTATTTCTACGTGCATTTTCATCCAATTTTCCTCCTCACTTTAAAAATTTTATTCAGCATCTTGAACTCACTTTTCTTGGGAAATTTACACCAACTGGTTTTACCCAAAGGATGGTTAAAACTGCTTAGTCTTCAACATGAAAGAAATTAGCCCACTTTCCTTTAAGTGTATCCCATGAGAAGTTTGATCATTTTCACTTTGTTCTCTTTGAGGAATTTAGCAAAAGGCACACCGAGGTCGCTTTCATGTGCAGCCTAGAACCCAACACATTTCTTGACTTAACCAAGTTCTATTCTATTTTTGCTCATAACGAGCTTCTTTATGTCATTGAAAAACAACTCACACACTTGGCAGAGGATGAAATAATCAAATGCTACATGATTTTACCTTGTTGCTAAAATCCTAGAGCCCCCACTTGGGTTCCCAGGATTAGAAGACATCGAGCATCTTCTTAATCTCAGATGGGGCAGGTGGCTTGGAAGAATTGTTGGTCGCTATGAGTTGTACTGAGGTTTTCAAGCCCAGTCTTGATCAGCGTAGAGTAAAGGGACCTTGCTTTAATTAAACAGGTATGGAAATTACTAAAAGAAACCTCAACTAAAGTGGAGGCAGAAGGCCTGTAAGGAGATCTCTCACCCCATCACACACCATCAATTACTCCAAACAGGAAGAGACAGATGCATGCATCTTGGACAGGAAGTACAACTACATTGCTACTGAAGGAAGATTTCTCTCCCCACCTAGCAAGAGCCCAGCCAATGAGAAGCCTCCACAGCTCAGCCAATGAGAAGTCTCCACAGCTCAGCCAATGAGAAACACCACAGCTCAGCCAATGAGAAACGCCGCAGCTCAGCCAATGAGAAACACCACACCTCAGCCAATGAGAAGCCTCCACAGCTCAG